>NC_023759.2:2352238-2665787 GCF_000499845.2 Phaseolus vulgaris
ACAAAATCTCACTTTCCACTTGGATACATAAACAAAAACACTTAAAAAAAAATAATTGAAAAAAATAATAATTTAAGAAATCAAAATAATTATTTAATATATTAATTAAATTAGAGACTATTTTATAAACTAAAAAAATTATTAGTATCTAAAGTAATTTTTATTATTAATAAAAATTTATAAAATAGTTTTTAAATTGACATCTAACTATTAGCTACTAAAGTTTTATCTACTAATATTCTAAATTAGTCACTATTGACCTTTTAGATACTAATTTAAAATCTAAAATATTAGTAGCTAAAACTTTATAACTAATTTAGATACCAATTTAGAAAATATTTTATAAATTTGTATTAATAATAGAAAGTAATTTAAATAACAATAATTTTGTAGTCTCTAAAATAGTATATAATTTAGTTAATATAGTGATTAATTATTTTTTATTTTTAAATTAATTTGTTATTTAATGATTTTTTTATAGTAAAATATCTATATTTTGTTATTGTTTTAATAAATATTCTCTTGTGGAAATAATATTTGAGAGTAATCTTTAGTTTTAATATTTATTTCTTGTAAAGTGATTCTGATTCACAATTTTTAAAGAAATATCACTTTTCATTTTTAATTCACATCAAATTTGTAATTGTAACTGATACATAATGTATTTATTGAGTAATATAGTTAGGAATTTTTTTTTAAAATGTTGACATCTTCTGAATACAGATTCCAACATTATCTAGAGATTTTATTATTATTATCATTTGTTATTAAGTTATTTACATGAAATATTTATATGGGACAATTCATCTTGTAAACCTAACCATGCATCTTAGTCTATTTCTCCCACTCTTATTTCTTTCGTTCATAAAATTTAAATTTTACTTAAAGTATTGAGTTTAATATTATTTAAATTTTTTTCAACCATATAAAACAAGCTTATAAGACATATATTTTAATTTGATTATATTTATATTTGATGAAAAATAATAAATAAATATGAAACATTTTAGGGATGTTCCAATCTTAAATTTTAATCTAAAGCATTAATAATATATAAAGTGACTTAATTAAAAGGTTGTGATTGGAATATTCCCTTATCTTTACAGCAGATGCCTCATTTTTTTAATCATATCATGATTAGAGAGGAACATGATATTTCTAATTGGATTCTAAATGAGTCTGGTCATTTCACTCTTAAATCGGCTAAGACTTTTTTCTTGGAACCAAGAGTTCCAGGTGGTTGGGGTAAATTCATTTGGTCTTCATCTATTCCGCCTTCCAAAACTCTAGTACTCTGGAAAAAAATTCATGGGCGACTTCCTACATATCAACATATTCAGAATAAGGGTTTGCATATATGTTTTATGTGTTCGCTTTGTGAAAAGCAAGAGGAATCTATTCAACATCTATTTTTTGAATATTCTAATGCATTGCATATTTGGAGTTGGGTTTGACAAATTTTTCTTACTTCTCATTTCTCTAATAAGGATGATCTACTTTCTTTTATTAAAAGTGATGGTAGTCCTTTAGTTAAATTGATTAAGCTTGCGGTGATAACCTTTTCTATATGGATGATATGGCGTATGAGGAATTATGCTAGATTTCAGGATAAGATTGAGGTTTCTAAGGCTATTTCGATAATTAAAGATTTAACTTGTCTAGTGGGAAATTCGTCTAAAGCTTCAATGAACAATGATATGTTGGACTTCAACGTGATTAAGTTTTTTGATATTAAGACTCGTAGTGGTAAAGTTCTTCGTCCTCTTCCTATTAGATAGGAATTTCCTTCCCCAGGCTGGGTCAAAATTAATACTGATGGGGCTGCTAGGGGGTATCCTGGTCTTGCTACTTGTGGAGGTATTTTTCGTGGAAGTATGGGAGAATTTATTGGTGCTTTTTCAGCGTTTCTTGAAGTTCAAACTGCTTTGGTTGCTGAGTTTTATGGAGTTATACATGTTATGGAGGAAGCTCAAAAAATGGGGCTTACTAATGTCTGGCTTGAATGTGATTCTGCCTTGGTTTGTGCTGCGTTTACTGCTAGGACTAATGTTCCGTTGATGCTTCAGAATCGATGGAATACTTGTCTTAATTTTTGTGGGACAATCAGGTTTAGGGTAACTCATATTTTTCGTGAAGGGAATGTGTGTGCTGATAAGTTGACTAATTTAGGATTTATTCATAGAGAATCATTTCATTGGTATAATAGACTCCCAGCTAATCTGTTCTTAGAATTCTTTATGAATAGGTATAATCTACCTATGTATCGTTTGTGTTAACATATGGGTTTTGGTCTAATCCCCCCATATTTTTGTATTTTCTTTCTTTTTTCTTTTTTTTAATAATATTTTTTTTTCATGTGATGGCAGATGATTGTTGTTACTTGAGGTGTCAGCTTAGCTGAGATGTCAAGTTGCATAGTGATGCCTAACACGAAAACTTTATAAAAAAAAAATATCCTTCCATTTATAGAATTTTTTTTTAGTTTCTATTAAAAAGTTTCATTTTATTAGATATGTATATTTTTCAATTAAGTACTTGTCATTTGGTTTTGTTGTAAGTGTGTTGACATAACCATTGCTTTTGCATGGTCATTGATTTTGCTGTCTTAATTTGGTATTTTTTTAATTAAATCATCCTAATTTTAAAAAATAAATAATATTTCGTAGCAGTCTAATGAACAAAATATAATGGCTAGATAAACTTAAATATTAAAAGTATGATGTTATAGAAAAATATAATACTTAACATTATATTATATTAACTAAGTTTTTAAAATTTACCGATTTTCAACAAATTGTGTTAGATTACAGTTTTAAATTTAAAAAATACCAATATTAAAAAAATAAATCATCAACTCTATAAAATTATTTGTCTGTGCATCATGCAGATATACTTTATAGTTTTTATCAAAATCACTCAACTTTTTAAACTTGGTGCTAAACTAAATTGATTAAATAGTATTACTCACAAAATTTGATGAAATTTGTAGATAGGTGGTGAAGTTATACCTTGTCAATTTTGGGTTTACTAGGTGGCTTTTGCTTCCTGCACCCTATTAATTATTTTTGAAATTTTAAAATTGTTCTTCATTTTGAAATTGGAAATCTAGAATAGATTTTTCGTATTTTAGAAATAAAATTTTGAAACAAAATTTGAAAACCAAAATCTCATTCTGAAAGGACAAATCCTGAACACAGATAATACATTTTTGCAAAAAAAAAAATCCGAAATACAAATAATATATTTTGAAAAAGAAATTCCAAAAAACAAAATATGAAAACATATTCCGAAAAAGAGATTATAATCCAAAAACATATTTTGAAAACACTATTCCAAAAAATTATTCTATTTTTTTTAAAAATTAAAGACATTTTTGTCATTTCAGATAGAATGTATATTAAAATTTATTAGGTGGAGGAAGAAAAAACCTTACAATGTTCTTTGAACCAAAGGCACCCGCCACATTGGGGTGGCTTCCAAATAGTTTAATGATTATCACAAAAAGTCAGAAATAGATCCCACATGATTAATGAGAAGTGTCATTCTCTTTAAGAATAAAACTACTATTTTATTCATATTAGTTAACAATAACAAGTTAGAATAACAATCTTATTCTACACATTTTTTTTTCTATGTAGTTGTTTTCCGTTTGTCGTTAAAACGGTAAACATGTCCTCTAGTGTCTGATCTCAGAGTGGTAGGGACTTCATGTTAGATTGAGTCCAATGTCAAGCCCATTATAAGCAAGTGGAGCATACATCCATAGATCATCTGAGCTTAAAAGCTACACATGACAAAAACAAGACAAAAACATTGTTACAATTTGATTCTATTTAGGTTAATTCTTCCAAATTTGGAACATGATTTTCAATGTTATGCTACTCATATACATACCTTGATTTGTAGCTGCAAAAATTTCACATAATTGACTGCCTCTTCAAGCATTGTACTTATATCAACCTACAGAATACACATCCATCAATGAAATTAATACACTTCCATAGATGAATTTTAAATATTAAGTTTCTCTTAAACAGTGCCATTTGAATGAAATAATTAATAATGTATAGTGATTATCAATAAGAATTCAGAATATTCAGTTCATGTATTTTTGTCATATCTGACCAAAACTACAGAAACCACATCTAACTTCATTGAAAACAAGAGTTAGATCAACATTATTTACCTTGGTTCCATTAGGGACAAGATTCTGTAGGATTCTTAATCGTTCATTTATTCTCTCTCTTCTTTTCTGCAAGATTCAAGTGAGAGTAATGTAAGTGCCATAATATCACACACAAACTTTATGTACTGAGCTATCACAGAAGGAAAAAAATAAAATGAAATGAAAAGAGGTTTTGTATTTGAAGTGACTAATTATATATACCCTTGCATATAGGCTCTGGGGATCTGTTGCTGATCCCCTACTTGCTCTTGTTTTTCCATTTGAGTTGAGAACAGATTTAGATTCTGAAGTAGCTCCTCCAACATTTTCCTTGTTATCATCCTCTGACATGTTACTACTTGAGCTTTGTCCATCTGATCCTGCATTAGTCTCTTCTGCATCTTCCCTATTGCTGTCATTTTTCTGATTCTTCTTGGACCATTTGTTCTTCATACATCCTTGCACCTGATAGTGAAACACAGAAGATTGTTATTAATTCCCACCTTCAATGTAGACCAAATATTAAGTTTTGATCAGTTTTAGCCTAAAATTATATAAGCATGACTCTGATCATTGATATCTATATGCACTAAGTGTAAGAACATTTTACACGATTAATCAATCAGACATTGTTGTTAGTATGAGATATTAGAGACAAAACTTACATCTTTTGAAACACGAGGTTTTTTCTTGTGATTCTCTGATCTGTTGTTGATTTTACCATCAGCAGGCACATCATTCTTCCTCTTGGTGGGAAAAACAATAGGTTCCATTTGATTGCACTCAGAATTCTCCAATCCGTCACTTGCCAAATCTTCATACAGCTTCACACTCTCTTCAGTTGCAATGTTAGCAAGCGATGGAGCAAAAGGGGCAAAATGTTTCTCATCCAAGGAATATACACATGCATTATTTGGTGACATATGATCAGGGTAACTAAAATAATAGTTTGAGCTACCCGGATTGGCAATGAAGACAGTGTCATCACCACTACAATTGCTACTATTACTATAGCTACTTTCCTGAGAAATATACTGTGAAGAATTTGAGTTATGAGCATCTAAAGAATAAAACATCAGCTCATTTTCACCAGCTTCAGGAGCACCACAAAAATTGGCTTGCTCTGTCACAATGTTCAGTTCATCGCCTCCACCAAGCAGAAGAGGAAACTCCGATGTGAAATGATCCTCACTGGCAAACATTCCACGAAAGCAATCCCATTCTCCATCAGGGAAGGCACCAACAGGTTCCATTCTACTCTGTGTTGAGGGGAAAAAACGAAAGAACAGAAAAGGGCAAAAGGGTTGGTTTTTTTTCTTGTGTGGTCTAATGCCACTGCAAAGAGAATTGAAGCTGATGAAATGTTTGGTTGGCATAAGCAAAAACTATAGACATATTTATAGTGAATCCTTAGAAAAGTGTTAGTGTAAGCATTGACTTCATTCGCAAATAACATTTTAAATTTGTAATCATTGTGTGATGGATAGGTCCTAATTCTCTGTAACTGAACTCATGAGTCCACTGAGGGGCAAAGTACAACTCATATGGGACCAAGTTCATGCGTGATAATTTAGAATAATGTTAATTTTTCAATGGGGTTATAAACAGCTGAATAAACCTGTGGTGAGAACAGCAAAGGGGTCTAAGTAATGATTGAGAGGTTACTAATAGAGATTAACAAGTAATGGTGATAGTGATGTAGTTAGGAGTTGGAACTGGAGAACTTAGCATGCGCGTTGTTGAGGTTGAACAACGAACGTGGGAGTTCCCAATATGAATATAATAAACGCAGAGGAATTCTCTGAGGGAATAAAAAATGGAAGGTCCATGGACGGCTACATCGTGGGATGATCTCACTTTCTTTAAACCACTTCATGGACCGACACATCAACCGTGGACAACGCTCTTTTGTCTCCTTGGTGTAACAAGCTCACCATTGCTTCATCAATTCTAACAACCAAACATCTATTTTCTCTCTATTCTCTTACTACACTTCACCTAGTAACTCATGTTTTATGTTTAGTGCAAATTACTAACGTGAAATAACCCAAGTTACCAACATCTCACGTGGCTATCAAAAGTACTGTCATATTCAAAACAAAACAACAACATATAACATAAAAAGGATATCTCTAATCAGATAAACTATATATCTTTCTTTCATCAGAACCAAATGTATCTCATTCTAAACACCTCTTATCCAGCTAAGTCACAAAATCAAATTCAGATTTAAGCAACAATTTTACACCAGATTTATGTGAAGGTGACAACTATTTCATTTCATCACTTTCCAAACCCTAACAAACAATAGCATATGACCCATTTCAACTCCTATTAACCATAAAAAACTTATATATGTTATGACACTAAACATACTAAAAGTATTGTCTCTCATAAACCATTCTAAAACAACACTGAACATAAAGTATTGTTGTCTTTTTTTTTATCAGCAAAGAAGTATTGTTGTCTAATAATAACAAGATAGAGTTGTAGGTTTGTTTTGACGTTAAAGGTGTTCAAACATTCACTAGAATATATACCTATTTGTTAAAACAGTGTGAGACTATGTTTGTTTCTGAGTTTTAACAGCACTGAACAAGGATTTTTCACTTCTAAGAAAAATGAACACACACTAATAATATGTAGAAATCCGTTGAAGGATTCCCGTATCTTGTTTAGCATATGATGACGAAGAAATGGTTTTTTGTTTAGCCTTATTCCAGACTTAGTATCTCACAGATCTGTTCTCCAGGCTGTAGGGCATTCGCATATATTGTCCAAGTTTTATTCTAGGTAACAGGATTATAATTTCTGCACCTCGTATACATATAATACTTCGACTAGATTATGATTAGATACTTGTATTGGTTTTAAACAAAAACTTTAACAATGCTTTGGAAAAAAAATGGTTTTCCTTAATAGGAAGGATTTGCAAAAGTACAGCTTAAGATACATTTTTAATGAAAGATAATGCATTAGATTTGTGGATATTTCTTTTTATATATTATTTTCCTCACTTATTTCTATTAATTGTCGAACTTCTAACTTTACTTGGATTTTCTGATAAAAAAAATTATGTTATGATACAATAGTAGAAAAACTATATGGAAATTAATAGTATACGTATATCGGATCAATGCAAATATAGAATTAGCAAGTTTAAACCCATTGCCTTGTATATGTTTGTTTGAGAAAAAGAAGAATTAAACTATTTTATGTAAGGTGTAGGATGTTTTAATCACTAATATTAATGTTTAAAATAGTTTATAGGTATTTCAAACTAAGCTTTTAAGTCTAACTTCACTTCATCTATTTAATAGAAAAGTGCAAAGAAATATATTAGGATAGAAAACTTGCAGAGGTTAATTAATTTTATAAAAAAATTGAAATAGTTTATAATAAATATAGTTTTTGGATAAAGAATTTTTTTAAAAAAACTAATCTATGCAAATTATTTTATTACTTAAAATTAAATAATTTTATATTCCATATAAATGGTTAGGATATGAAAATGTTCATGTTCTCTCATTTTAAAAATTAATATTCTTTTCATTTTTACTACCAATATAATTAGTAGTGTTATATTTTAGTTGTTAGTTAGGTTTTTTATTATCAACATTAAAATAAAATTCGATTTTTTTTTTCAATTAACATCAACGTATGTACTATTATGTTAGTCGTGATTATTTTTTACCAACGTTGATAATATCATTAGGGTTATTTCTCATGAAACTATTTTTTCGTTAATATAAGTTAGTTTTTTTAATTTACAATTGTTTGAGTTATTTTGTAGTTGAACTTGTTGCAATTATTTATCTTCTATATAGGTTAAACTATTTTTTGGTAGTGTAAGAGATTCTTTATTTTGAAGGTTGAAGTTGTAATTTTTATGTGACGGTATAATTAAAATATTCTATCTAAATAAGAAAATTAAAATTCAATAAAGTTTGATTTTTTTATCCAAACAAAATATTTAAATAATAACAATTTAAATTTTAATATATATATTTTCTTAAAATTATAAAATTTTAAATGATACAACGTAAAGATAATATATTCCATCTTTTTAATAAAAATAATTAGAAGAACTTATAAACAACGCGTATCTTACTTGCCTACTGTTAGATCACTGCATACAATCAAATTCTCACTCCAAATATTTAACATAATTACAAGTGGACTCATATATAAATAAAAAAGAATCATGTTTTTTAGTGAATTTGAATACAAACAAATTTCAACTCTCAAAATTGGATATAATTTTACCATTTAAAAAAACATCATTATTTTAATTCTAGAAATCATTTTCATTAGACATAAACGAGAATAATTTAAAAAATCTTATTAGTTTGTATGCAATCAATGATACTAAATGAACCTAAGTATGTTTTTTAAGAACTAAAAAATTAATTAATTTTATTTATATACAAGTACAAATAGAGTTACTGAACATTCAACTTCAATATCATTGTTAAGCTTGAATAATTTCATATAAATTAATCCAAAGGCTCGATGATAGATAATTTTCAGACTTTCTTATATTCTCTTTAAAATAAGTTTTCTTTTTTTCATTTTAAGTCATTCTTGGTGTTGATTAATGATATAATCAAATTTAAAAGTGAGAAAACGGACTAGTTTTTTTTTTATGATATATAGACATATCATGGTTAAAGAATTTTCTAATTATATTTTTCTATTTTCAATAGAAATGGTCATCTTATTGCTTTATCATGGAAAATAATTTATATTACTTCTCTTTACTCTCCTCTCCTCGTAGTTTAATAGTGATTAATTTGACACATTATAAACATATTAAAGAGCTTAAGAAAGAATAAAGGAAATCAAATATTCTTTTTTTTTATCTTATTACTCGAGTTAAAATGTTTGCTATGCAACTAGAAGAAGCTTAAGAATAATGATTATTTATCTCAACAACACAATAGATACTATAACAAAAATTATTAAATAAAAATCAATTTTAAAATAAAAAATAATTAATTATATATTGACTAAATAAGATATTATTTTAGATATTAAAAAAAATATTAGTATCTTAAATAATTTTTATTATTAATCAAATTTATAAACTAGTATCTAAGTAGCTATCTAGATTTTAGCTATCAAATTCTAAAGTTGATAACTAATTAGAAACTGGTTTATAAATTTTATTAATAATAGAAAGTGATTTATAAATTTTATTAACAATAAAAACTACTTCAATGTTGTTGTTTTTTTAAAGAAATAATTTTTAAAGTAATATATAATATAAATATAGTAACTAATTATTATTTTTTTCTAAATTTGATTTTTATTTAATATGATTTTTTTATAATGAGAGATGCTAAAATTAAGAGTTTAATTTTTATGTAGGGCCAAAATATATTTTTACATAAATAATCAATTAAAAATGATTTTAAGTAAAACTAAAATTAATTATTATAAAAAACAACAATTTTACTATAAATTATAACTATAACGATAATATTTTGCACTATTTTTTGTTCTTCTTTTTGTACTAAAGTTGTTTATATAATGTCATTACTATGAATCAAATGAAAAACATTATGACTAAAAAAACTGTTGAAGCATTAAAAGAGTATTAATGACATGAAAAACATGAAATTATTTTGATGAGACACTTATAAGTTATATGTTCCAACTCATTGACAGCAACGAAGTACACGTTCATACGGAATTGACATTGCTGTGAATTTGTATATATTACAAAGTCAAACTTGTTTATGTATATGGCAAAAAAATATCTCTCTTTTATTAAATAATCTTGTACCTACTTTTTTTGCATTAATATATTCAAAGATAAGGAAGAATATAGATTAAATATATATCACATAGTCATAAAACAAATTAAATTAAACCACATTACATGATCATGAATAGTGATGAGTCTGTCTAAATTGAATTTAGAATAGAATGAACTTCAAATCAATCCACTTTTAAATTCATTTTATCTTCAAATTTTTTAAATAGTGTGAAGTAAAAAATGAACTCAATAAAAAATAAGTTGTTCCAAGCAATCGGGTATCTCAATATAAAAATACTTAAAATTGTACTTTTACAAGAAAATACTATTCAATACAAAATTATACATAATCATCATATTAAAAAGCGTAAATATTATATTTTGTTATATTTTTATTGTATTGGGTAAGCTTAGTATTTTTGTATTTTTTGTCTTATTGAGTTTAAATAAATTAAATAATATAAAAAACTATAAAATAAAATATATGATTGTATTATTAAATTTCATGTATATAATTAATAAAAAATATTTTACTGTTTTTTTTTCAGATTCATTAAATCTATAAATGTTAAACTGTTTTTTTCTATCATTATAATGATTTTTTTTAAATTTCACATACTACTTGAATGTTTTCGATTTGGTATATTTTTTTTTAAACGAGTCAATGTAATATATTTCATTAAATTTATGATAATTATATTATGATATTTGTGTTTATGACACTTGTAAATTTTCTGAAAAAGTTATTTTTGATTGATGATTGATAATTATCATTTTCACAGTCAAGTTAAAATTATTAAATTAGATATTATTATTAAATTAGAGATTATCTAACACGGAAGATGTGACAATATAAATAAGATCAAATGGTTATAAGTTTTCTCCTAACGAATTCAATAATAACTCTAATTAATAAGTGTTCAAAACTTATCTACAACTAAAATGTTAGAAATAACAACAATGAATCCTCCTCACTAATTATTTTAAGATTTCCACTCTTTCAATTTTTACACGGATGTCAAACTTAATCAAAAAAATCAAATTCAACATAATCTTATCAGCAAAACAAACATTTACTACTTATTCAATATCTCACTTGTCTCAAAGTGTTTACTCGTCAGATGTTTATCTTTTATTCCTTGAACTAAGTGAACAAGATATTGATTAAAACTAAGGGAACTAACCACAAACTATAATTAAAGAAGATAATTGAATTCTTAACTAGCGTTTAGAAATAATTCCTTAACAAAAAACAGAATTAAAAAAGATTAGACATTTTGACCAAAATTGCTACAAAGAATTTTAAGAATAAAACTTTATTAAACAAAAAAAAAAAACCTCACAATTCATTACAAAATCACAAGAGAATCAACACATAGGAGTTTAGTCTTCCATGTAGAGACAAAACGAAAGAATTACAAAGAAGAAAATAAAGAAAAATCTTAATACTGTGTTTTTTGAATGTAACTTTCAAGCTCAATGGTTTTTCCTTGAAACTTGTATCTTTTTATTGGTTTTCTGCTTTAAGGATCTCGAAAAAATATTTTGGTTTATATTTTGTTCACGGTTTTTTAATTTTTAACTTTCTATAATTTTCAAAACAAAATTCATATTTAACCGCGAACTTTGTTTCTTATTATGATTTGCTTTCAATTATGTTTTTGAGATATTATAGATTTTATTCTCTTATTTTTTTTTTCTTAGATTTTGTTTTCCATTTTTTTTAGATAAGCAACTTGAACTTTTACATAATTTGATCCATTCGTAGTGATAAACATTTCCTTCAAACCGTTTAGTCAGACACTCTCATCAGACCGTCTCAAAATCTTTATCCTAGTTAAGAACACAAACTTAACACAAATAATAGTTAAAATCAAAAGTAAACCGAATTAGATAAATCTCAATTAAAATACTAAATTTACATTATTAAAGTTTTAAAATATAAATAAAATTATGCTTATCAATAATATATCATTAATTATTCGTTTAACGTGATTGTTAGAACACTATTAACATTAATTTGACGAAAAAAATATTCAATTCATTAAAAATTAAACTAAATTAAGAAAATTTAAAATAGGAGTAACGAAATTAGAAAAAAAAAAGTCATCTCAAGAGAGAAATACTATTAAAAACTTCATAAATTACAAAACTAAAATGTTTGAATTCGTCACTTTTGGATTTAGTGTGGATGAAATCCAATTGGTTTCAAAATGAATTTAGTTTTGTTTAAATTTTGAAAGTGATAATGTTGATGATCGAGGAGAAAGATAACTCTAGCTGTAACACAGAATGAATCAAATTCCCGAAAGAATGGAATTATAAGATGAATCCAATTAAACACATTGATAATAAGAACACCTATGACCATAGATTCCGCCGAAGCTCGCGGTTCGGTCCCATTTGTTACACGTGTAACATAGAATGTTCTTGTCGACATTTTTAATAGCACTATGTTGAAAGAAAGTGGGGGTGAAGAGATGGTTGTACTTTGGAAAATTGCACGACCTTTGGTAATGGCTTAAAGAAACCCTAATTCTCCAAACACAACAACAAAGCAAAACCTTCTACGAGTTGAAAAGGGCAGAGAATAAAATCTAGAAGCTGAAGATATATATAGAACATGATCAAATACTATATATCATCATTGGAGGCCCTAAAAATCTGATTTTATTCCCTTTCCAAATTCTATCTATTGTGATGTGCCCTCAAGTTCTTTCTTTCACTTCTTTTTTCAAAATTAGGGTTCATCTCCCACATGCTAAAATGTCATAGCTGTGTTCTTCGGAACATTTGGCTCCATTCACAACTTGTGTGTCTTATTAAACTACCTTACCAACCCAAATAACTATATACTATGAAGCATCATGCGTCACGTGATCCTATCGCTGTTTTTTCTAATATACTTTTATCTATAAACATAATGATAATAATTATACTATATGGTAATATACATAATGTTTTTTCAGAGGTTTGTCATAAATTAATACACCAAGTATCACGATTTGTTAATTAAATAATTAGTTATTTATCACTTTGTCGTATTCCATCGATGAATGGCCAAACTCGTATTTTGTTATCAGTATGGATCAATCATTCCTTATATATTATTGTCATAAAAACTTCTAAAACTTCTTTAAAATAAATTATAAAACTCTGTTACTAAATCATTAGATATATAAACTAATTTTAGAGATAAAAAATAATTATTTATTATACTAAATTAAATACTATTTTATAGACTAAAAAATTATTGATACCTAAAATAGTTTATAAATTTATTTATTTTTTATAAAAACTTTCATGTTAGACATCACTATGTTTCTAAAGAGGTCAGCTTAGCTGAGATGTCAAGTTGCATAGTGATTCCTAACATGAAAGCTTTTATAAAAAAATAGTTTCTAAATTGGTATCTAATTAACTACTTAGCTACCAATTATTTAGATTCTAAAGTTAAAATTGGTAGCTAAAACTTTTGTAGGTAATTAGATGCTAATTTAAAAATTATTTATCAATCATATAAACTATTTTAAATACCAATAATTTGCTTGGTCTCTAAAATAATATCTAATTTAATCAATATAACAACTAATTATTTTTTATTTCTAAAATTAGTTTCTATTTAATGATTTAATTGTATGTTGTATGCTAAATTTGATATTTTCAATATAAGAAAAGAATGTTAATTATAGAATGTATCTATACATACCAAGTTGAGTTCTACAAAGTAAGTTGTTAGTTAAAAGACTACCAATAAAGCTTTGACACATTGCATGGAATGTCCAATGATCTTATTCAAGACATCTAAAAATAGAAGTATTATTATGCAGAAACAACTAACAATCTTGCATATAGTTTCAATACGTGTTTTAGATGTGTGATATTGCTTTTCAAATCTTTAAGTGCTATATTAGTATATTATCATAGAGGAAAAACAGAGACAATGTTATATTTGTAAATCATTTATATTTGTGAAGTTCTCTCAACCTATGAGTGTTTATATTTATATTATAAACACTCTCTTAAAAAAACTTAATTTATCTTCAAACTAGTTTTTTCTTTATTGTAATTAAGAGTGGTAATAGAATAGTTGGAAAACAAAATCATAAGCGACTTAGTGAAAAAAATATGTATGTTATTTATCTTAGGAGAGATAAAGGAAACAATCAAGATTGACTTTATGTACGTATATAATCTTCTTATTATAGTTAAAAAAAATATTGATTAAAGAATAACTTAATATAACTTAGTTGGATTGAACTAGTACATGAAACAAGTCTTCATTTCTTCCACTATTACACAATTACTTGTTTTGTTATCACCTCAAAAGTTGTACGATAAGCATTTTGGCCTTGATTGTCTTAACTAATAGATGATATCGTTGGACAATCTTTTTAGTTATAACATATTTAAAAAAACTTTCAAAAATTATTTTAACCTTTATTCTACCCCTTCTATGATTAAGTGTTATTTTCAATAGTAATAAATTTAATGAATAACTAAATACCTCAAGATAAATCCATGATATAATGTTACAAAAGATAACCATACCTCTTTATTATAACTTTTAAGTTTGCACTCAACTTTCTGATCAATGAATACAACCACTCCATAATATTACCACAAGTTAGTAGCTAAAACGTTGGTAGTTAATGTTAGATACTAATTTATAAATTTTTATTAATAATAAAAAATAATTTAGATACCGATAATTTTTTTAATTTATAAAATAATATATAATTTAATTAATACAATGACTAATTATTTTTTGTTTTTAAATCCGTTGATATTTAATAATTTTTTGTAGTGTCATTTGGGTTGAACATGTCGTGAGTTGGGTTATGAGTAAACTCATGATAAAAGAAATTAGAAAAACACATTGATGTTACCCAGTAATATATCAACATAATTAATAAGAGAAAATGATGATTGTTGTTACTTGAAGTGTCAACCTAACTGAGATGTCAAATTGCATAATGATACCTATAAAAGGTTTTATAAAAAAATGAGAAAATTATGCATGACCAACAAGTTCTCTTTCTTCTTTCTTCTCTCAAGCTCGTATACTTTTTTTCTCCATAATCAAAATATCTCAATTTATGGGTTCTTTTCTCCCATATGCTCTAGGGTTTTTATTTTTATTTTCCATCATTAGTTGTCGTAGTACCATCTCCACTCTTCCCATGATCCACTATTAGCAACGTACACCCCACATCATTTAGAATTATCATTTGATATGCATATTAATATAATATTTAAAATTATTAATTATAGGTATTATTTTATATAAACTAATATATCTCATAACATTATATGCATATTAATAAACTGATTTTTTTCATGATTATTCCATAAATTTAATTTTTTTATATTAGAATAAAATATATTGAAGAAAAAATGTAAAACTAAAAAACTACAATATTTTTAAAAATTAAGTGGGTTGATCTGTTTAACCCACTAATTTGTGATAGATCAAACCGAATGGTATTATACAACCCATCTTGGTATCTCTACCTATAAGTATATTTCTAATAAAAAAGTTATTGATAAAATGTGACATACTCAATATCTAACAAATACCTAAAAAATTCTATCTAGGAGTTATATATCATTTAAAGAAAAGACAAAAAAGAATCTTACATGTTTATTTAACTAAAACCATTTTCAACAAACCAGCTTTACCCGATCATAAGATATAACACACTAATTAGTCGCAAGGTCAGAGAAAATAATTCAAGTTTTAAACTAGCATAGAATGCCAAACCATTATTAGTGCATAATTTTCTTAATTAATTATTTAATCACTGTATTTGAGCCAATTTTTCACTTAATTATTTATCATACACAAAAACTCTGTATTTAGTCTTCAGTTGCCAAGTAATTAGCTATAAAAAGGAGCTCGAAATTTAAATTGATTTAGAGAATTTTTAACAGTTGTTCGATTACCATAAGAATTATGAACTTGGAAAAGATTATTGTATGTTAAAGGTGAGGCGCACGTATGAGCAAAGAACACGGAGTGTAATTGAAAATCAATTAATATTTTATTTCACTTTTCACGGTTACAATTTTGTTTATTTTATTTAACATGCTATATTAATATATTTGAACCAAATAATATATATTTTTCGATCCGTATGTAAATTACTTTAATACGTGTAGAGAAGACGTATTTCGTAACTGCAATTTTATACATTATCTCTCTAAGAATGGGATGAATAAAAAAAACTCTATAACATAACAAGGATTGGACCACGTAAACAATTAATATTGTATAAAAAAATGTCTTGTATGTTAAATGCATATATAATATATAGAATTAATCTCTAATTCAAAGGTTTCATATAAAAAAAATTATAATATAGTCACATAATTGTGGAGGGTTGGTATGATAAGTATAAAGTATTTCGAGTATGTTTAGCGCTAATTAATTATAATTATATTGTGGACGTATTAAATTGATTAATTATTAAGTATGATTATGGAGGTGTTAAATTAATTAATTTCATGCAGAGTTCTTCTAGAAACGAGTATTTGAAGCAATGAGAGCTTTTACCATTTTCACCGTCATTCGAAGACTATATAATTATTTAATTTGGGCAGTGCATAATATACGTGGATGGTAGCATGTCCATATCAACCAAACGCGTTTCCCTGTATAGCAAAAGAAGAAAAATAGTTTATGCTATAAATTATATATATAATTGAGAAAAATAATAGATTGCATACAAGCATTTTAAATACAAAAATACATGACATAAAATACATGATATTTTATTAATGATGTATTTTTTTCTGCTACCAATATAGTTTCATATTACTTGTAAAATATTATTATTAACACGGATATTTTAACATGTTAATAATTAATAGTTTTTTATTAATAATAAATAACTATTATTTTATAAATATTTTATATATTTTATATTAATTATATTTTTTTCATAAGAAAACTAATTTTATTACATAATATTTTTAGTAATTATTTATGACCTGCGTATTTTAATTTGTTAATATAATTATTGTAAATTTTTTTAATTTTGTTACTATTATAAAAAATATTTGTGACAGATAAAAAATTAATCACAGATAATATAAATAATGACACAATTTATACGTATCACTTAATTTTATCATAATAATTTATATTAGTTGTAGTGATGGTTGAACCAAAATAATTTTTTTATTAAAATAGTACATAATAAACTATTTAGTTTAATATTTAATATTGTGAAAATATATGTACATTTAAAATGAATGCTTTCGATATACTTTGCGCCAAGAGATTTCTTATTTCGCTTATTTTTTGTCTTGAGGATTTCCATTGATAAAATGTTTTGGCATCTTTTTTTATAAGATGTAAGTTAGATTCCTTGTAATGCACCTAAAGAATATCAAAATGTTATCAACATAAGTAGGAAAAGTAAAAATTTCCCCTCCTATAGCACCTTAATACCATTTTTACTACATCCATATTTGCTTTCTTTGACAAAGATCTCACATAGGATAAAAAGATTTTTCATAGTATATAAGTATGTATTGATTTTGTAAGGTTGAATTAGACTTAAAGTTCACTTCTTAATATAATATTATAGTCATTTAAAGTCTATCATAATGAGAATTTGTTGAACTTAGCATGTCACCCGCTATTGAACCACCAATTATATAATCTCACACACGAGTTGACAAGTCTCGATATGAGAGATATGTATTTGATAAAAAAGACTAAAAAATATTCATCTCGACTAGGAATGGTATTAAAAAAAAAGTTAAAAATAACTTATCTTCCTTATGATAAAGTAAGTTATTCAATCAACACATGATTATATGCATGTTCATTAGATCAAATATGTGTTTTTGTAGAAAAATGTAACTCAAAATGGTAGACCACGTTAACCTTTATGTTCACTTTATTAATAATCATATTATCATTGTGTTATATAAAAAAAATGTTATTGATAAAAACTCTAAATTTGGTCCTATGATGAAAATATCAAGTATACATATAATCTTTATAAACCATTTGATTATAATTTTTTCACATGAAAAATCCTCATAAAATGATTGAGTTAGATGAAAATCTCTTATTATTACTGAAAAGTGCATCAGTTTACATGTTTATACTGATAATTTGATTATAATTTTTTCACATGAAAAATCCTCATAAAATGATTGAGTTAGATGAAAATCTCTTGTTATTACTGAAAAGTGCATAAGTTTACATGTTTATACTGATAATTAGAGTTTTATATTCCACAATGGAGATTTTATAAGAAAAATTATTCTTTTAATAATTCTTTACAAATTATATTTATTTATAAATAAACTCTTATAATTCAGTGACAATTATGAAATATAAAGTAGGATAAACCGATAAATGTATATTAATACAATGAGAATAACTATTGGGATTTGAATTCATTCATTAATAGTTTTGCAATCTTTAATTTACAAATACACTCACTTCAATCATTAGTGAATGTAAACTTCAATTCAAGACAATTACTCTATTTTAAATGGTCTTATAAATCTTAATTAGATGATAATTTTCTTGATAACCAAATTAATGCACTTTCATTAAGTTCAAAATTTTGAATTATAAGTGACCTAAAATCTATTTTATGCCTTGATTTAAATCCTAAATTTAAATGCATTTTCCAATGACAGCCTAAATTTAAAAATCAAATCATTAAATGATATAACTGAACATATATATATATATAACCTAAAAACAAACTATTTTCGTCTTCCACCCGTTGACCTTTCGGCCTTCGCTTCCGGACTCCCTTCTCGGTGTGATCTTTCGGCTTACTTGTTCTTGGTTTGTATTTGGTTCGAAAATCTTTCACGTTTTATTGAATTGCTTGTCAACTTTAATTTACTCCATTTGATCTTTCGGTTTTTGGTCTCGGCTTCCTCTCACAGATGGGTGTGTGTACCTGAAAGGTGCTCCGATGCCAAAGTTAGATTCAGTTTTACAGGATATTAAAATGAATTCAACAACCCTTACCTCTCAGGATGACCCTCTATTTATACTACTCTTTTATTGGGCCCAAAAGTTATTTGGGCCTTTTCTTTTTGTATTAAACATTTACTACACATACCTACATATTTGGGCCCAGTTTCATGGGCTTTTGCTTAATAATAATTTCCATTCTATTTTATTTCTTTCGTTATTTAGTTTACTTTCGGGTTGAGCTCTAGGTCGGCTTAGTACACCTTGCTTTCGGTCGGCTTAGTACACCTTGCTTTCGGTCGGCTTAGTACACCTTGCTTTCGGTCGGCTTAGTACGCCTTGCTTTCGGTCGGCTTAGTACACCTTGCTTTCGGTCGGCTTAGTACGCCTTGCTTTCGGTCCAATCTCTCGGTCCAGTACACTATATATATATATATATATATATATATATATATATCAAAATTTAGAAAAAAATTATAAATTACATCCAATTCTAACAAATACAATGATTAGTTATTCACAATAACAAGAAAAATTCAATACAATGAGTAAATGGAGATCCTCATTCTTAGAGTTCTACACTAACTTTTCTCTCTTACACCCACAAAAAGTCACAAAATGTCTTTAATTAAATTATTAATTTCTGAAAAAACAATATTTTAAATTAAGATCAAAATTTGAAAGTTTTCAAAACTATTTGTTTAAATTTTTTTAAAAAAATTTAAAACTTAATGCTCAAATTTTCTTTAATATAGTTGACTTTATTAATTGTTCTTTCAACATTTTTATAATACATTATACGAGTAATGATTTTTAAGATTCAACTCAATTCACCATTTGATTAGGTTAAATTGAGTTGAATCAATCCATCATAAGATTTGAATTATTTTTTAATATAAGTTGTAATTTCAAAACATTTCTATTAGATTTTTAAAATATAGACTATACTATTTAATATATGAAAAATAAAATAACTTAATATTTTAAAAATACATATCTAATCAAGAGAATAATGGATAGTTTGAATAATAAATATATTATTATTTAATACTTTTGGTTGGGTTGCTTCTTAAATCCAACATACAAAATCATCACCCAACTCATTTGAGATTGAGTGAGACTAATTTGGATTGAGTTTGAATAAATTGTAAAGAAAACTCAATCTTACCTATTTAGGGTATATTGGATTCTCGGCTTATCCAACCTAATAAATACCTAACTCAAAATGATCCCTAAAATTTGGTGTGATGAATAATTGGTGTTTAGAAAAAAAATTCTTGCTTTTGGGTTTTTATTATTCATTCCATTTGCACATGAGTTCATCCTTTAATAAGGTGTTAGTAATAGTAAAATGATCGTTGATGTGATACATGGTTGATAGTTATCTCTCACTTGAATGAAAATACTTAACTTTTATGCATACAATATGTTTATTTTTCAATTATTTTAAAATTCAAAGCCATTGATTTCATTGATGTGCACTTATAGGGCAAAGATAAACATCAAGTGAGGATTCCTTGCTTAATAAAACAATTATAATTGTCAAATAATCCTTGAAACTCACATATCTTTGAATTTTTTGTTGTTCAAAGGGTGAACATCTTATCATTAAGAATGATCAAACAAGTTTCTATAAATATAATTATATTTCGTCTTAATATATCGTTAAAAAATTCATTATATAATTTGATTATAAAAAAGATTAATATTTATAAATTAGTGTTGAAAACACCTTACTATTATTTCTAGGTTTAGCAACAAAAGTTGGAAATCTACCTCCACAAAAATACTTAGTCCAACAATAAACTTGTAACAATAGACTTATGATATGTATTCTTTGAAAGAAATTTTGTATTAAACATTTTTCGGTCGGCTTAGTACACCTTGCTTTCGGTCGGCTTAGTACGCCTTGCTTTCGGTCGGCTTAGTACGCCTTGCTTTCGGTCGGCTTAGTACACCTTGCTTTCGGTCGGCTTAGTACACCTTGCTTTCGGTCCAATCTCTCGGCCCAGTACACTAAGCCCCCCAGGCATAAGGAGGTGTAGACGACGAAATATCTATTAGAAGATAAAATGCTACCTCTTGTATTTTTTGGGGGGAAAATCAATTTTGAAAGAAAAGAGAGAAAAACTTGAATGGTGTATTAACTATGAAAAGACAAGCTGATGGGACCGCTTGACAGGACAAGCTAGAAGTGCCAACCATCGGATGTAAGTAAATCTGATGGTCACTATGCCATGACTCTTCAGATTTCACCACTCTCCCACCACTATAAATCTTCACTTCTATTCATCTTATTTCACAGTTTCTCCCTGCATTATATATTAAAGCTGAAGCAAATATTCGCGGAAGGTATAATGTCTTCATCAAGTTCTGTTTCCGTTTCTTCTGAGTTTACGGAATTTTCGAGCACGAGTAATGAATCTACTGGGAGAGTGATTGAGTCCAATAAGAATGCCAACCCTGCTTTGTCACCTGAAACGGTTTCGTGTCTGAATTCGTCAAGCAAGGATGGCGTAGATGTTGAGGTCGAGGAAAGAGAAGAAATGGCCGAACAAAAATTAAGCCTTCGGCGCGGGTACGAATGGGTTAATCCAAAAGTTCGGGAATATTTCTCTCGGTACCAATTTAGTTCAACCCTTCGTAACTTCCTTTCTAAAATTTATGTGTATTCTCCTGATGCCACTGAGGAAATCATTTCTTTTCGGCGAACTTGTGCCATTGATAATGTTTGCCATGGCCGTGAAGGCGACGAACACGAATTTTTTTATTTTTATGAATGTCTCTTTACTGATCTCCATATTCGGTTTCCGTTAAGTGAATTTCAGATGGGTGTCCTGCGTTTTCTTAATATTGCTCCTACCCAACTTCACCCCAACGGTTGGGCTTATATGCAAGCTTTCAGTATTTTGTGTAGATACCTTTCTTTAATTCCGAGTCCGAAAACCTTTTTATATTATTATAGCTCTCGGCCCGGCAAGAAGCCTAGTTGGTTGTCCCTGATCAGTAAGACAAAAGTGTGTTTTCTTTCTCCATTTACTTCTTCGTATAAAAATTTCAAAGGAGGCTTCTTTAAAATTCTAATTGAGGAAACCGGGAGAAAGTACTTCTTTGATGGTGATATTCCAAAATTCCCTTTTTACTGGACCCGTGCTCCTGTGAAATTCAACTCTTGTTCTTACCATTCGATGACTACCGAAGAGAAGCATGGTATTGCGGTTCTAGGTCACTTCTCCCATAAGATTCCAACTCGTGCTCTGCTTCGGCTATACGTTTCTCGTAAACCCCAAAAGGATTTCATGGGTATGTGATTCTTTCGGATTTCCTCTTTTAGTAATAATAGAATTTTAACTTTGCTGAATCTGTTGGTGATGTCCAGGTTTAATGGCGGCCACAAAACCGAAGGATCGTGCTTATTTCTCTAAGCTGTTTAATCAGGCTGGAGGTTCAACTCCTCGTTTTGAGAATGAAGCTCCAGGAACAGAAAATGAAGCTGTTGAGCCTACCCCTCGCTTAGAGGTTGAAATAGCTGCGGACGCCGGAATAGGACCTTCTAGAAAGAGTAGGAAACGAGACAAGAATAATAGAAGGTCACACTCCTCTAAAAAGCATCGTCATGGTTCTGGGAGTTCTTCTCAATCGCTTTTTGAAACAATGTTCACATCGTCCACACGCTTTTCAGACTTTGTTGACTGCAATCTTGATTCCTCTGCTCGGGATATGTTCAAAGTGGTTTCTGTTCCTTCTCTAGCTGATTCAATGTTTGAATTAACTAGCCGTGCTTTTTTGATTAGTGAAGCGATAAAGGAAAAAACAAAGAGCCATGTTACTTCTGCTGAATTTGAGAAATTGAAGAGAGAAGCAGCTGAGTCGAATGAGAAAATCGCGTTACTAAATTCTCAAATTGATGAACTTTCTGCGGTTAATAACCGACAAGAAACTGAGAAAGAAAAATTGAAGAGTGAAAATGTCAAGCTCTCGGCCCAAACTGTGGCACTTAACTCGGAGAATCAAGAATTGAAGGGAGACGTTGCTAAACTTACTGCTGCGAAGAAAATCGATGCTGAAGGCATTTCTCAATTGGAAGCAGAAGTGAACAAGTTAAAGTTGAGAGTTGGTGAAGCTGAGAGTTTTGTTATCCAACAACACCAGTTGGGTTTTGAGAAAGCTCTTCAACAAGCCGAATACTTTTACAAGATCCCGTTAGATGCCGGTAACTTTGATGTCGGCAAAGACTTCTATAAGGGCGAATTAATTCCAGTTAGTGATATTCCTTATGACGGATCTCCAGAAGATGAGAGGGAAAATGAAGGATGAAAAATGAATGACGAGGCCGAATAATAATCTAATTAGGATGTTTTTTGTTTTTTGTAATAGCTCCGAGTAAAAACTTTCGGACTTTGTAGGACGTTTTGTCTCTGTAGTAATAGGAATTTTGGATATACGGCATCAAATTATATGATAATATTTGGTGTACTTCGCGTCTATTTTACTTGATCGGTTCCAGCTCTTTATTATCTTAATTTCATACGATAAATGTATTCTGTTTAATCGAACAAGAACGGGCGATCGGCCATTTAATTGTGATCTTTAAGCGAACAACTAAGGATAGGTGGCCAGCTTACTTGCGATGTTAATCAAGCAAATTTGGTAAGCGTTCGGCCGGCACTTGAGATGTTACGTTCGGCCAATATTTGCGATATTAATCAAGCAAATTTGGTGAGCGTTCGACCGGCACGTGAGATGTTACGTTCAGCCAATATTTGCGATGTTAATCAAGCAAATTTGGTGAGCGTTCGACCGGCACTTGCGATGTTACGTTCAGCCAATATTTGCGATGTTAATCAAGCAAATTTGGTGAGCGTTCGACCGGCACTGGAGATGTTACGTTCAGCCAATATTTGCGATGTTAATCAAGCAAATTTGGTGAGCGTTCGACCGGCACTTGAGATGGTACGTTCGGCCAATATTTGCGATGTGAATCAAGCAAATTTGGTGAGCGTTCGACCGGCACGTGAGATGTTACGTTCAGCCAATATTTGCGATATTAATCAAGCAAATTTGGTGAGCGTCCGGCCGGCACTTGAGATGTTACGTTCGGCCAATATTTGCGATGTGAATCAAGCAAATTTGGTGAGCGTTCGACCGGCACGTGAGATGTTACGTTCAGCCAATATTTGCGATGTTAATCAAGCAAATTTGGTGAGCGTCCGGCCGGCACTTGAGATGTTACGTTCGGCCAATATTTGCGATGTTAATCAAGCAAATTTGGTGAGCGTCCGGCCGGCACTTGAGATGTTACGTTCGACCAATATTTGCGATGTTAATCAAGCAAATTTGGTGAGCGTTCGACCGGCACTTGCGATGTTACTCGAGCAAGCGGGCAACCGTTCTTTCGGGAAGGATTTCACCTGGAGTGAAAGCATCCAAGACCGAGAGTTTCTAGTTAACACTTAGAACTTTTAACAAAAGATCTTAATATACAATAGTTAGTGTTCTTAAATACAAGCTTTAGCTGAAATAAAATTTTAAGTGACTCATATTCCAAGTTCTGGGTATTAGCTTTTCGTCTAACATTTCCAACCTATAGGCTCCATTCTTCAAGTTTTCTTTTACTCTGAACGGTCCCTCCCAGTTTGGTGCTAACTTCCCTTGTGCTGGATCTTTTCTTGCATCAGTTCTCATTCTCCATACCAAATCTCCTTCACTAAAAGTTCTCGGTCTTACCTTCGCATTGAACCTCTTACATGCTCTTCTTTTTACTGCTTCTTCTCTGATTTTGGCTTTCTCTCGAAGTTCTTCAATCAAATCTAATTCTGCCTTTAAACATTCATTGTTAACACTCCAATCTTCTATTCGGCTTCGTAATGTTGGTTCAGTGACCTCTATGGGTAACATAGCATCTGTTCCATATGTGAGATTAAATGGTGTTTCTCCAGTTGATGTCTGCGGTGTGCATCTATATGCCCACAATATTTCAGGTAACTTCTCGGCCCACAACCCTTTCGCACTTCCCAATCTTCTCTTTAGTTGACTGAGAATGACTTTGTTAGCTGATTCTGCTTGCCCATTTGTTTGCGGATGTTCAACTGAGGTAGTTGTAGACTTGATTCCCAAATCCGCATAGAATTCCAGAAGCTTTTTATCAGTGAACTGTCGGCCATTGTCAGTTATAATAGAATGTGGAATACCGAATCTACAAATTATATTCTTCCACACAAATGTTTGAACTTGTTGAGCTGTTATTTTTGTCAATGCTTCAGCTTCTATCCATTTTGTGAAATAATCAACCGCAACAATCATGAATTTTGTCTGTCCTCGGCCTAAAGGGAATGGGCCAAGGATATCCATTCCCCATTTAGCGAATGGCCAGGGAGAAGCAATGCTTTGCAACTCTTGTGATGGTATATGGTTGAGGCTTCCAAATTCCTGACACTTCTTACAGATTTTAACGTATTGATTGCAATCTTCACGTATTGTCGGCCAATAATATCCGGCACGACAGATTCGTGTTGCCATTGTTCGCGCACCACAGTGCAATCCACATAGTCCTTCATGAAGTTCTCGGATTACATGTTCAGCTTGCTCATGAGAAAGACACTTTAACAAAGGAGTTGAAAACCCTCTCTTGTACAGTTCATCCCCTATGAGGATAAAATTAGCGACTTTTCTAGCCATTCTAACATCAATTTCAATTCCTTGTTCTTGATTGTTAATCACTTCTTTGTATGATCGAATCCAATCATCTTTCTCTGTGGTAACAATCAAACATTCTTCCACTCCAACTGTCGGATTGTGCAAGGTTTGTTGTAAAATGGAGTTGTGCTGAGGTTGTCTTCGTTGACTTGCCAACTTGGATAGAGAATCTGCTTTTGTGTTTTGTTCTCTCGGAATATGTATGATCTCGGCTGTGATAAAGTTTTCCATAATGCTCAAGACTTTGTGATAATACCTTAATAATAAGGGATCTCTGACCTGGTATTCACCTTTCATATGTCCCACCATTAATTGAGAATCACTCCGGCATATAACATTTTGTGCACCCATGTCTTTGGCTAAAACCAATCCTGCAATTAAAGCTTCATACTCGGCTTGATTATTTGAAGTTTTGAATTCAAATTTCAGAGCCATTTCCAAATGTAAGTTCCCTGGTCCTTCTAGCACGATTCCTGCCCCACTCCCTTTCTTGCTGGATGATCCGTCAACAAATACAATCCACGCTTCATGATCGGCTTCCGTTGTCGGCATTTGGATAATAAAGTCTGCTAATGCTTGTGCTTTGATTGCTCCTCGTGGCTCATATTTGATTCCAAATTCTGACAACTCTACTGACCACGCTACCATTCTTCCCGCAAGTTCAGGTTTCCTTAATACTTTGGCTATCGGGCAATCGGTTCTGACAATAACCTGATGATTCTGAAAGTATGGCCGGAGTCGCCTTGCTGTGTATACAAGTGTTAAGGCGATTTTTTCAACCCGTTGGTATCTGGTTTCGGCGCTTTGGAGAACTCTGCTCACAAAGTATATAGGCTTTTGTTCTGGATTTTCTTGTATCAAGGCTGCTCCTATAGCTTCGTGAGAAGTGGCAAGGTAGACAATGATAGGCAGAGTTGACATAGGTTTGACCAGGATGGGAGGTTTGGCTACCGTCTCTTTAATCGCTGCAAAAGCCTGCTCGCATTGTTCATTCCACGTGAACGTTTCGGCCTTCCTCAACAACTTTACTATCGGTTTGGACTTCTCGGCAAGTATTGGCAAAAACCTTGCCAATGCATTTAACCTTCCTATTAACCTCTGAACTTCTTTCAAATTTATCGGATTCCTCATATTCATTATTGCTTCACATTTATCTGGATTTGCCTCAATTCCTCTGTTAGTCAACATGAAGCCGAGAAACTTCCCACCTTTGACTCCAAAAACGCATTTTTCCGGATTCAATCGCAAGTTATACTTCCTTATCTGTGCAAATATTTCTTCAAGATCTTTCACATGGTTATCTACCGCATGAGACTTGACAATCATATCATCCACATACACTTCCATATTCTTTCCAATTTGTTTTTTAAACACCATATCCATCAATCTTTGATATGTTGCTCCGGCATTTTTTAAACCGAAAGGCATGACCTGATAGCAATAGTTTGCCATATCGGTAGTGAATGCAGTCTTCGGGATGTCAGGTTTATACATTTGTATTTGATTGTAACCGGAATAAGCATCCAAGAAACTCATCATGGCCTGACCAGATGCCCCATCAACCAACCTGTCAATACTCGGCAAAGGATATGAATCTTTCGGACATGCCTTGTTCAAATCTGTATAATCAGTACACATTCGCCACTTTCCGTTTGCCTTCTTGACGAGAACTACATTTGCTAACCAAGTCGTATATTGGATTTCTTTAATGAAACCCGCCTGTAACAATTTTTCAGTTTCTTCAAGAGCAGCTTTTCGTCTTTCCTCTCCCAACTTCCTTCGTTTTTGAGCTATCGGTCTTGCTTCTCGGCAAACAGATAATTTGTGAGAAATGATGTTATGATCAATTCCCGGTATGTCTGATGCCTTCCAGGCGAACAAATCTTTGTTCATTCTTATTACTACCACCAAGTCATCAATCATTTCTTCGGGCATACTACCCCCAACATATGTACATTGCGTTTCATCTTCGCCTAATTGAACCGATGTAATTTCTTCTCTTGGCTCTATCCTTTCGTCATCATTCATTCTGGGATCCAAGTCCACCATTGCAACCATGTTTCTTGCTTCCATACTTCCGGTCGCCACTCTCGGCTCTTGGACCATCTTCAATCCGGTCGCATAACACTCTTTCGCTGCTTTTTGATCGACATATATGGTTGCTATGTCTCCCCGTTCAGTTGGAAATTTCATTGCCAAATGTGGCGTCGACACTATAGCTCCCAACTTATTCAACGAAGATCTTCCTAACAAGGCATTATAGGAAGTACGAGTATCTACCACCAGGTATCTGATTGTAATTGTTTTCGTTGCATTTCCTCTACCAAAAGTTGTCGGCAAATCAATATATCCTTTGGTGTCAACCTTTTCACCTGAAAACCCAATTATTTGCTCCTTCAAAAGAACCATGTCTTGTTCTTTCAAATGTAATTTTTTGAAGGTTTCCCAGAACAGAATATCGACTGAGCTCCCTTGATCTACTAGAGTTTTCATTACCGCGTACCTGGCAATTTCAATTGTTATCACCATTGGGTCTCGTTGATCAGGATCAATATCTTGGAAATCTTCATCAGTAAATAACATAGGTGGCAAACTTCTTCTTTTGAAAACATAATTCACGGTCATGGCGCCTCTCAAATATTTCTTTCCTATCGTATTATATGTTTCCTTTTCCGGAAAACCTCCAGAGATGGTATTAATGAACCCCCTGACTGGCCTTCCCAAACTGCGTTGTCGGCTCCTTCTCTCTTGAGAATGGAGGTGGCTTCCTCCACTTCTTAGATCTCTTTTTTCGTCTCTTCCTCCTCTTCTCTCCTTTCGATCGTTTTGTATATCAGTCGTTCTTCCAAATTTTTCTCCTCTACCCCTGGCATCTTGTTCTGGACTTTGACTAGCCTTCATTCTGCCGACTCTAACAAAGCGTTTTAATTGCCCTGTCTGAATCAACTCTTCAATTCGGTCTTTCAGCGCTATGCATTCTTCAGTGTGATGGCCATGATTTTTATGGTACTGGCAACGTTTGCTATGGTCAGCTCGATCTGGGGTTCGTGCTTTCCTTGGTGGCGGTATTACTTCAGTTGCCATCGCCTCTTGAAGTATTCGGGTCCGAGTTGTGCTCAATGGTGTGTATTGTTGAAACTTTCGGCCACGGGGTTCCTCTCTGAAACGTCTGCTTTGATATCCTGCCTCTCTTTCATTTGTTTTCTTCTCGTTCTTCACGTCCATCCTTGCCTGATTCCTAAAGTCCCTTAACTCCTCCATCTGCATGAACTTTGCTGCGCGCCGTCTTAATTCACCAAGGCTTACGGCTGGTTTTTTGCATAAGCTATCGGCAAATGGTCCCGGTCTCAAGGCAGTTATCATATGATGCATAGAAACTTCCGGACTGAGGTTTCTAATACTTAAAGCCATCCTTCCAAAGCGTTCCATAAAAGCTCGCAGTGACTCATTCTGTTCTTGTCTTATGTTTACGAGAGCTATAGATGTTAAGTGATGTGGTCTACTTGTAGCGAATTGAGCTCCAAACTTTTCTATCAAAGTGTCAAAACAATCAACAGATAAGGGTGGTAGCCGGGTAAACCAGCTCAGAGCCGCTCCTTTCAAGGTAGTTGGGAAAACCCTACATAGAATGGCGTCATTCCACGTGTACAAACTTATTTGAGTTGTGTATATTGCAACATGTTCATCTGGATCTGTGCTCCCATCATACTTCTCTATTGTTAGACTCTTCCAATTGTCAGGTAATGGGGTCTCTATTATAGTCTCAGAAAACGGGTGTCTTCTGACTGGCGTTTCCACAGCGACACCGGACGTCTCAGGTATCTTCCTTTGTGTAACCCCGAAACTCTCTTCCTTGTTCTCTCTTTCATTAACAAAGTTTCTCGGGGAAGTATTTAACGTTGTTTCTCCATTCAATCTTTGTCTCATGTAAGCATTCTCAGCTCTCAACATCCTCAACTCCTCTTCATTACTCTTCTTCAGTGTCTCAAGTTCCTCCTGCAATTGCATTAACATGGCCATAGTCGTGGCGTTCTGACAATCTTCTTGTTCTCTAGAATGTTCTCCTCTTTCGCCCATTTTGTTTCTCGGCCCCACGGTGGGCGCCAAAATGTTCTTACAAGGACCTAGAAACAAACTATTTTCGTCTTCCACCCGTTGACCTTTCGGCCTTCACTTCCGGACTCCCTTCTCGGTGTGATCTTTCGGCTTACTTGTTCTTGGTTTGTATTTGGTTCGAAAATCTTTCACGTTTTATTGAATTGCTTGTCAACTTTAATTTACTCCATTTGATCTTTCGGTTTTTGGTCTCGGCTTCCTCTCACAGATGGGTGTGTGTACCTGAAAGGTGCTCCGATGCCAAAGTTAGATTCAGTTTTACAGGATATTAAAATGAATTCAACAACCCTTACCTCTCAGGATGACCCTCTATTTATACTACTCTTTTATTGGGCCCAAAAGTTATTTGGGCCTTTTCTTTTTGTATTAAACATTTACTACACATACCTACATATTTGGGCCCAGTTTCATGGGCTTTTGCTTAATAATAATTTCCATTCTATTTTATTTCTTTCGTTATTTAGTTTACTTTCGGGTTGAGCTCTAGGTCGGCTTAGTACACCTTGCTTTCGGTCGGCTTAGTACACCTTGCTTTCGGTCGGCTTAGTACACCTTGCTTTCGGTCGGCTTAGTACGCCTTGCTTTCGGTCGGCTTAGTACGCCTTGCTTTCGGTCGGCTTAGTACGCCTTGCTTTCGGTCCAATCTCTCGGTCCAGTACACTATATATATATATATATATATATATATATCAAAATTTAGAAAAAAATTATAAATTACATCCAATTCTAACAAATACAATGATTAGTTATTCACAATAACAAGAAAAATTCAGTACAATGAGTAAATGGAGATCCTCATTCTTAGAGTTCTACACTAACTTTTCTCTCTTACACCCACAAAAAGTCACAAAATGTCTTTAATTAAATTATTAATTTCTGAAAAAACAATATTTTAAATTAAGATCAAAATTTGAAAGTTTTCAAAACTATTTGTTTAAATTTTTTAAAAAAAATTTAAAACTTAATGCTCAAATTTTCTTTAATATAGTTGACTTTATTAATTGTTCTTTCTAACATTTTTATAATACATTATACGAGTAATGATTTTTAAGATTCAACTCAATTCACCATTTGATTAGGTTAAATTGAGTTGAATCAATCCATCATAAGATTTGAATTATTTTTTAATATAAGTTGTAATTTCAAAACATTTCTATTAGATTTTTAAAATATAGACTATACTATTTAATATATGAAAAATAAAATAACTTAATATTTTAAAAATACATATCTAATCAAGAGAATAATGGATAGTTTGAATAATAAATATATTATTATTTAATACTTTTGGTTGGGTTGCTTCTTAAATCCAACATACAAAATCATCACCCAACTCATTTGAGATTGAGTGAGACTAATTTGGATTGAGTTTGAATAAATTGTAAAGAAAACTCAATCTTACCTATTTAGGGTATATTGGATTCTCGGCTTATCCAACCTAATAAATACCTAACTCAAAATGATCCCTAAAATTTGGTGTGATGAATAATTGGTGTTTAGAAAAAAAATTCTTGCTTTTGGGTTTTTATTATTCATTCCATTTGCACATGAGTTCATCCTTTAATAAGGTGTTAGTAATAGTAAAATGATCGTTGATGTGATACATGGTTGATAGTTATCTCTCACTTGAATGAAAATACTTAACTTTTATGCATACAATATGTTTATTTTTCAATTATTTTAAAATTCAAAGCCATTGATTTCATTGATGTGCACTTATAGGGCAAAGATAAACATCAAGTGAGGATTCCTTGCTTAATAAAACAATTATAATTGTCAAATAATCCTTGAAACTCACATATCTTTGAATTTTTTGTTGTTCAAAGGGTGAACATCTTATCATTAAGAATGATCAAACAAGTTTCTATAAATATAATTATATTTCGTCTTAATATATCGTTAAAAAATTCATTATATAATTTGATTATAAAAAATATTAATATTTATAAATTAGTGTTGAAAACACCTTACTATTATTTCTAGGTTTAGCAACAAAAGTTGGAAATCTACCTCCACAAAAATACTTAGTCCAACAATAAACTTGTAACAATAGACTTATGATATGTATTCTTTGAAAGAAATTTTGTCCTTAATATCCTTAATATATGATTAAAGCAAAAATAAGGTTTGAGTGAAACATATAAACATACAATTAAAATTATAAACAAATACATATTCATTTAGCCATAAAGAATAAATCAACCACCAATACATAAAAAAAGAAAATATAAGTATTTCTCTAATATTTTTTTCTCTATGACTCTTTTTGTATAAACAACTCTTTCTATACAAACTAAGAAGATTTTTTTTCTTTTTCAGCTTACTCAACATGCTAGGAGCCATCACAACGATTTTCTTTTCATCTAATTAAGTTGAATTGTTGTATCTTATCATATGTTAGAATGTTATTGATTTGAGTTCACGAATGATTCCTCCAATATATCTACACCCTTATTTTTATTATTCTCTTAGATTATGTATTAATGTGACAAAAACCACCACTAAACCAATTAAAAAAAATGAGTTCTCAAACTCAATTTTTCCATGAAAGAAAAAGATGAAGCATTAAAAAAAAATAAAGAAAAAAAAAATATTACACTTTTAAACTCTTCATAGATGTATGTCTTAACAATTTGTTAATACACAATAATCATATAGGAGTAATGAACATGTTTGGATGAAATGAACTTATTTAAGAGTTTCACTACTAAAAATAATTTAAATATAAATAATTAATGTTTCAAAGACTTAAATTTAAGATATTTTTTCAAAGATTAATGACTGTACAAACATTTCACGGATCAAATTAACTCTTTACTCATTTTTAAAATAAACATTTTTATTTGAATAAAAACAACTCCTATCTCTTTTTAGATAAGTTTAACCAAACTAACAAATTCTTTAAACCTAAAACAATTAGTTTATTATGTAACACAATCATCATTGCACTTTTGATATTTTAACAAATATTAGATGAGCAAAATATGCAAAAATTGCGTAAGAAAATGTGGAAATAAAATAATTTCATGATAAAAAATTATGTAAGAAAATGTGGAAATAAAATAACAAAATATAGAATGCATGTTAGATTGGAAACCATTCCACTTTATTATTTTGTAATCGTTGAATCAAAACATTAGCTTAAGTAATTTCATTACAGTAAATAAATGAAATGCGTGGAGAACACACGGGACTCGTGCAACTGCGTCGTGAGTCAAGTCCTGCCGTCACTCGCCATGGCCTCGGTGGAGCAGCCTCCAAAGAAGCGAAAGCTTTACGAGCCTTTACTAGAACCGCCACCGTCTTCGCCTCCGTCACCACCACCGCCGGCAACCGAACCAACCCCTCCCTCTCCGCAAACCCTACCCCCGCCGTCTCAGGAGGAGATTCTCGCGAAGCGGCGGAACAAGGACGAAATTCGAAGCGTCTTCGAAGGTTACAAGCGGATTCAACGTTGCTTGCTTAACAAAGACGCTCCTTCCTCTATGGCAGACCTTGAAAAGAGTTATCTCGCGCTCATAACTTCTTCCAGAGGTGAACCTCTTTCTCTCGCTCTTAGCTCATTAACTAGCGGTTCTTACTATTGTTTAACTGTCGTCAATTGTTTGATTGTGATTGGAATGTGATATTGCTGGAGAGGAGCGTTTCTATAGAATCCGTTAGGAATCTAGTGCATAAACTTCATCTGGTTTGATGTTACTTAGGTTTGCCCAATATTTCGGGCAATATGAAATTAAATGACTAATTTCCTTGTTTGTTTCCGAGCTGCTTGTGGTTTCAATTCGTTTCGAATGTTCTCTGAAACATGAAATTCCTGACGCATGGTGAAAAATGTCGATTCTCTTAGACTGAAAAATATTGACTACTTTGTATTGAATTGATTGATTGAGCAATGCTCTTTGTGGTAGACAGATACTAGGTACAAAAGAAACAAGAGGAAAGAAATTCCTAAGTTTAAGAGATATTATAATACTTTCCTATGATACTTAATCTCCTAAATGAGGAAACTACGAAATGGAGAAAGAATCAACAATATCAATCATATGATTGACAATAATCGACACTCTTCCTTAAGGTTGTGCATATACAGATTGCATGCATCCAGTTTGTAACATATGTAGACTATCCTAGTACATGTTGAGGACTTGGTCAAGATGTTTTCCAATTGATCCTTAAATCACACAAAAGAAGTCTAGACCATGCCTACAAGAATCCTCTTTCTGAAGTATGGGGAAAGAACTCAGAATTTATTCACTTGAATTTAGAGTTGATAAAAATTAGTGAGTTATTGTTCTCAGCTGATGTATTTTATATATATAGATGAGAAGTGTACAATGCAAGGAATAGATACAACCTAGAACTCAATCCTTAGGCTACTTACATACACCCATAAAACAACTTTATGAAAGTTGTACAATTAAATAATAATAAGAATTTTAACACTTCCCCTCAAGTTGGTGCATATAAATTGTATGCACCAAGCTTGGAACATATAAACTAAATTCTGGACCCTCTTAAATATTTAACAAGAATGTTTGTAAGTTGGTCATTAGAGCTGATAAATCCAATATTAAGTTTCTTGTATAACAACTTCTCTGTGACAAAATGACAATTGATATCTATGTGTTTAGTTATTTCATGAAGCACCGGATTGGAGGCAATATGAAAAATTGTTTGATTACCACAATACAATTTCATATGCTGAATTTCTCAAAATTTCAATACTTGAAGGAGTTGCTTAATCCACACAATTTCACAAGTGGCCAAAGCCATAAATCTATATTCAACTTCTACATTGGATTGGGTAATCATGCTCTTCCAAGAAACAATATTCCCTTCAATGAAAACACGTACCATGATTTTTGTCCTTCGCCAATTTGATAACCCGTACCATGTTCCTGTATGAGAAATGAATTGACATCAGAGTTTACAAAACAATTTAAAGAATATGTTAATTGGCTTAGTGAGATTAAATTATAAGGACGATGTAGAGTCTACAAAGACAAAACTAAGGTTTAACAAGGAGATAAAGGAACATGACTAATTTCTTGAGACACAACTTTGGATCCACTGGCCACACTAACAAGGTGAGGAATTTTTGATGAAGAAATAAATTTGACAGACTATTAGTAAAAAGTGTGATAAGAGGTATCTCCCTTTCCACTTTATAATCCCTTGAAAAATTCCTGTTTGGTCACAGCATTAATGTTCAAGTCAGGTTACTGGCCATGACCATATTAAAAATGAAGTCATTATAATAGTAAATTTGCTTATGTTTGGATTTTTGAGTGTAAATACTTTGGCAATAGTGATTTTTCCATATGTCAAATATTAGTGCTTGCTTCTATAATGCATGAATTTGATCACTTTTTAATAAAATTGGACCCAAAAAATCCCCTGCTTTACCCATGTGTGTGTGCCTTTCTTTCAGATTTCAATTTTTTGAAAACAAAAAAATTGTTACTGGAACTTTGCTACATCGGTCAGTGTCATACTTGGAACCATTAAATGGAGAAAAAAATGCTTAATACCCCACTTCTGCTATATTAACATGATTCAGCTACTTCAGTGTCTGCAGTGATGTGTTGCTTTTTGTCGTAAAGTATCTAGGATTTGGGGATCTCCCTCTGTTAGGCCAAGGTAGTTGCTGAAAGCACAAGAGACTTGGGTTTCAATTTCACCTAAAATAGCTATGTCTCTACCTCATTGATTTTATTGCCCGATTAAGTGCTTAATTTGCTAGTGAACTATACCTTTTGCCAAGAATTTGAAGGAATAGATTCATTCTGTTTCCCAAGGTGAAGCTTCTGTATTGTGACAGGTTGTATGAGTGTTCAAAGAATTGTGGCCAATCTTATTCCTCGGTATGCATGTCACTGTCCAACAGCCTTGGAAGCAGCAGCTAAAGTTGTTATTAATATGCACAACTTTAGTTTGGCATTGATTAGTAGAGGAGAGGATTCCAGTGGTATTGCATTTGAAACTGCTAGAGCTTGTATTTGTGGCCTTGCTGATGTGTGCTGTGTTGGTTCATCGGTGGCACCAACGTCTGCTGTAATTAAAGGAATTTGCTCAGCAGTTTTTCAGAATGTGCTCACCTCTTTTATAGCCTTATTTGAAGGAAAGGATATCTTACAGATGGTCGACAAGAGTTTCCTGAATATGCAAGATAACCCTGAGGTCTTTTCTGAGTTGAAACAGAAAGTTTTAGAGGAGGATGAATCTCCATTGACTAAACTGTCCAAGTTTCGAGTATTATGTCTACTTTGGATTTTTTTCTCGTGTCCAAAAGATTTGCTTGCAGCTTGTTTGGATCTCTTAGGTTCTGCCACAAAAGAGGGAACTAACAATGAAGGACAGCATTTTTTGAGCCTGGTGACTAGCTTGTTTGATGATGATAAAACAGTTCACCTTTTAGATAACACAATTAGTGGACCTAAGTCTTGTACGGATTCTACTGGGTCTGGAATCAGAGATGATGAGGCTGGTGAGGAAGTTGTGACTGAAGGCAACTATGTTTCTGGTGGTGATTCATCTGTTGGCAAGAGCTGCTTACTTATACGGGTAATACTTTATAATTTTAATCTTGTGTGGATATCATCATTTATACACAGTATGTTTTATATTTTTGTACCTTAATACAGCTATTCTAACAATTTACATAGATAGTCTTTACATCTATTCTTTACTTTATTATTGCTCTATTCTTATGATGCTGTCAAGTACAGGGACCAAAACTGACTGTTATATAAATCACAAATGGCAGGAACCTTTTTGTGAACATTCTTTTTCAATTTAGTAGTAAGTTGTAAGGTTTAATCATATATAGGGACTAAAGTGATAAATGTGTCATGTGTAGGATAGGATGATATTGTTAATTTAACCATATTTACTTTTATTGTGGTTATGTTGGTTCTCTCTAGTCTCTCTCTCTTTCCTTGTTTTATTTGTATAATGTAATACTATATAACACTATTATGGCATCCACATTCAGATGTGAAACACATAAAAAGTTTCTAATTTGTATCAAATTCTCATCAATTTGTTAGAAATTTAAGATGTTGTAATTTACTATTTGTTATTGCTCATTAATTCCTTGTTTGTCATAGAAAAAAGACTTCATACGTAGGTTTTTATTGTAAAGACATGATATGATATGATTTTCTCTTTTGAATTTTATTTTGAGTTCCAGGATTGAGCTTTATGCTTTTAGGTTGATATTTTCTTAAAAATTATTAGCATATTAATTGCTGGTGACACTGAAGAATGCTTGTTAAACTTGTTGCTTTTTGCTTGTTAGGAATTTTGTTCTAATAGCTTCTAACTAAGAAGCCTTTTTCGGCCATTCTGTATGCAGGTTCTTGACAGGAATCCCCCACTCCGGAAATGGATGTTGTGTAGATGTAAGAAGTTACTTGACTTGCTCCCAAATGCATCACTGGAAATTATGTCAGTACTGCAAGGAATTCTTGGAATGTTTCCTCAACAAACAGATTTGGAAGACTGTCAAGCAGATAGTGATGAAGATAAATCCGAATCTTCAATTTACATGAATAGTAGGAAGTACATGGTGCCTAGAAGCTCCGAGGAACATGAAAGCATTGCTGAATCATCTGGAAAAGGAGGCAATTTGAGAGTTTATGTTGGTTCTACTGATGGTTTTACTGATAAGGTTTCTGATAAATATGTGATGGCTCATAGCTCTGCAGTTTCTCTTGACAATAGTCCAGCGTTAAAAGTGGGTTTGCATTATGATAATGGAGTCTCAAAGCCCATTAGCATTGGGGTCGGGGAAGAAGGAAATATGCCAAATGTTAAATGTTCCACACCTAGGGACTCAGTAAGCCATCAAATATTCTCACCTGCAGTTAGAACACCGGGGAATTTTAGGAGTAATTCATTTGATGGTAGAAATGATTTCCTGAATGTAGAGAAAAATCAAGTCTCAAGCATGAATTTCAGTTCACCTCCATTGAGATCGTCTAGTGGATCTGTTAGTAATTCTTTGGCATCTCCTAATCATCATTTTATGTCACCAACTGCTTCAACAAAAAGTCAAATTGTGTGGTGCTGTGATGGGGATCCTGCTGCCATGGATATTGTCTCTGCTTCTAGGCTGCTATGGATAGGTTATGTGGGCCCTGATGTGCCCGAAAGTCATATTAGGTTTCACCTAGAAAGATTTGGTCCTATTGAAAAATTTATTTTCTTCCCAGTTAAAGGCTTTGCCTTGGTCGAATACAGAAGGATCATTGATGCAATAAAAACTCGACACTGTTTACCTGGATGTTTTCCTTGCCGTGTAAAATTCATGGATGTAGGACTTGGAACTAGGGGTGCAATGAGTGGTGTTGCAGTTGGCTCTAGTTCTCATATTTTTGTTGGAAATATTCCTAGTCAATGGGCCAAGGATGAGGTCATGCATGAAACAAGAAAAATGATCCACAAGGGTCCTCTTGCATTCATTGATCTTAGCTGTGAGTTTGCATTACTAATGGAATTTGAAACGCCTGAAGAAGCTACAGCTGTCATGTTGCATCTGAGACAAATGCGAAGAGAAAGAAGTAACTACAACCAGCATTTTGGTCCAGCTCCAGGAACAGGTAATGTTGGAATTGGGCATGCTTATATGGATGGTGCAAGACCTGTACCTGCCCCACCCCCTCCCCCTCCCCATCTTGATCTTCAAGTTAACAACTCTGCTGGATCACCACATGCTCGAACTCTACCAGGGAGCCCCGCTGATAGCAGTCGAACGGTGATGTCTCACCTGTCCACCTTACTTTCTTCATTGTGCTCAAAGTACAATATTAATCAAAACCTAGGTCTCAATGATAATTACATGACTGGCAATAATTTTCCTTCCATGCGTGAGGAAGATATGGTGCCATCCAGCACTCTGTGCATAACTATTCCACATTGTAGCAGTTCTATGTTCCTTTCGGATGATGAGTTAATGGCCATTTGCAATCTTGCCATTGGGAATGCTGGATCCATTGTCCAGTTGACACAAGCAAGCACGCAGATGGGATGTAGTTGGTTTGTCGAATGCAGTAATATTGAAGGAGCAGTTTCTGCGCTAAAGAATCTCCGTTGTTGTCCAGGATTGTTCTTCCAGATAGAATTCAGGTATACTAGATGAATTTTTATAATGTACACACACACACACACGAATATTGATGATTTTCCCATTTGGAAGCATATGCCCCAAACTTCAATGTCTTCTCATTCTCTCTTTAATCCAAACAAAAGGCACCAAAAAGGATCTGCATTTGAACACATGGTTCTCTTTTTCTTAATTATTTTAATTGAATTTTCAGTTTGATTTGTTCATTAGATAATACATAATATATATACACTGAAAGTAGCAAATTGATTATTAGCTAGTGTTATTTGACTCTAGTGTAAAATAAAATATACTAAATATGACACGATGTTGTTGCTAATTACTAAGCCCATTCTTCTATCGAAAAACAATGTAAAACCGTAAAGTAGCATGTTTAGATTGTCTTGCTGTCTTAAATCTATTTTATGAATTTTACATGTGAAATTCCATATTGAGTAAAGATAGTGATTTATTTCTCGTTACAACTAACTCACTGTTTTAAGAGTTTCCAAATGATAATAATACAAAATATTGAATTAACACGGATAATTTCCCCATTGATATAAAATTTGGTGAAATGATCCTTACTGTTTGTTATCTTGAGACCTAACTGAACAACATCGGCTTTTAGGAGAGATGAAAGGTGGCCCTTGGCATGATATCACAACCTTTGTGATCAAGTGTTTAGGGGGTTGATCTTCATTGTCAAGTTTTTCTAAATGCTATGCATGTTAAAGCTTCAAGCCAAAAGGACTAATCTGGGAAATAGTGTTTTGGTGATATAAAAACTAATAGAGCCTTTGCCTGACAGTATAAGCGTAATGAGTGAGTTGTTTTTTGAAAACTGCAGCTTACTATTCAATAGTAAATTGCCTAATATATGCATTCCAAAAATATTATTACGGACAATCTCAAATGGGTGCATGGGAGCACTAGATGGGATGGCACCCAGGATGCTGGGTGGTGCATGTCAAGCTAACAATTGCTTCGGCAAGTGTGTGCAGCTTGTCTGGTGAAATTTCATTTCCTCATAGGATGGGGATGGGACACAATGATGTTGTTACTGTTAGTTCTCCTGAAAAAGAAAACCAAAATTATGAAAACTGGTGTTAGATGCAGTCCAAGCTTTTCCCACCCTGTTTGTCTCTCTGGTGTAGCACCACTGTTAGGGACACCGGGACATATCAGTCTCAACATTGAATCTGAGTAAATCTCAAAATGCACTAGTTTAGAAGAACACAAAAGCTGAGACATAGATGGAGTGTGACAATGTTATCAAAATCAGGCCATTGTTATCAAAGTGTACTGGTCTGGGTGGTATACTCCTTTCACCAAATCATCATATATCTCGCCAAAATGAGAATCCCATTTTCATATATTATCAAGAACATAAAATATTTAGACTAAACTTATTTTTTATAGACCAATCATGCGAAATACCCCAGAAAACTATTCCTAATTTAAGCTAAAATAAGATGATAAAAAATAGAATAAAATTTATAAACAAAATTTAAAAAAAAATCCAAATAAAAATTCCTAATTATGAAATTTAAAACCCTGAATAAATAGCAGAAACTAATAACATAATCCACATCACTTCTCCATTGATGTAAATTAATTTTACTTACACCATTGTCTATTGATCTTGAATTCATTATTGTGTTGGCTAAGAATTGTTATTTCTTCCAAGTGCAACAGCTTTTAGATTGTGTCTTAGTAAGTCCTCAGAATAATTCATTAGTGTTCTCTAACTTAGTTACTGTTCTCCCCGCTCTATACAGCAAACCTGGACATCAGAACACTGTACCATTTTCAGTTAAACCAGAGATGAATTGTATGGAGCTTGTATCCCCCAGAATAATTTCTGAAAATCATACTAGTGGAATGCAGAGTGCACCTCTGCCTCATTCAAACTGGCACTTTCCTGGTTCTAGGGAGATGTCAGAGGTTGGAGCAAGGAAACCTGATGGTTATGATAATTTGTCACAGGATCCTCATCAAGGAGGTAGTGTTCTATGAATTCTATTTGTCTATGAGGACAGTTTTTTCTTGGTTATGGAATTACAATCAAATAACTTAGGTGCATATGGTGCTTTCTGGTGAACAATTGTGCCTGTTTCTGAAATTTTCAATCTTCTACCCCAGGTAATGTTCCACATTCACACTCTGGAGCGCATGCACCTTCCATCCCACCACTGCAGCAAATTCAGTCATCTACTTTTGTTCGCCCTGTTTATGCTCCTCCAAATGGTCCATGGGATCATCGGGGAATAAATAATCATTTACATGTCAGCCAATTGAACACAGGAGTAATGCCAAATAATTTTCATGGTAATGCTGTTGTAAGTCCATTTATTCCTGCTTCAGTGACTCCACTTGCTCAGATACAAGGAACTCCAATGCATCCTTATAACCAGCAGGTGCCTCCATCAATTGTACCACCGCCTTTATCATCCTTGCCACCGCCTCAGCCTGAAATGCCACCTCCACTACCTCCTTCTCCACCACCTTTACCCCAGGTTCAGCCTCCTTTGGTTCCTCCACTGCCTAGTTCTCCTCCTCCCCCTCCTCCTCCGCCAGTGCCTGTCCAAGAACCAGTCAATATGGAATGTTCAGAGCAGTCTTTGCAGTATCAATGGCAGGGGAATCTATGTAAAAGTGGGGTCAATTACTGCAAAATTAATGCATGCAAGGCAGATTCAAATATTTGCCGATATTCAAATGCCATACCTGAGCCTGCTGAGTAAGACACTAATTGTAGCTTCGTTATTGGTCAATATTGTTTTCTTCTAATGGATGTTCATTCAGATTGCTTTTCTTTGTTGCAGGTGGACCACAAAATTAGACATGACAAAACGCACAGATCTTCGACATGTAAAATCAACATTTGCTGCTACTCCATCTCATAGAGTGAGTTTTCCAGCATCCTTTGGCTGCTCCCCTTCTCCAAGCTTCTCACGCTCATTTGTCAAGAATGAGTGTAATTTGTTAATTGATGTTTTGTTTTTAGGCTATTAAATTAGATGCATTCTTTGATTATATTCTTGGGTTTACATTGCTCAAGATCCTATAGCATGCACAAACATAGTCAGCATGCTTTGATCTCCATCTTGCCTTCCTTGTAATTTCTAGTTTGCCTGCCAATCTTATCTGTATCTGCTCTGTAACATGTCTGGCTTCCTGTCTACAATTTGACTAACAAGAGCCTGTTGCATGGTAGAATTATCTTCTTTTTTTCCATAATCAGGACCAATTTTGATTAGACTTGATTTGTACAATTGCTATTCTCTAATTGCTTGATAATGTTGGACATAGTCTAATCAACCTATGTAAATTACTGAATTAGAAATAAAATTCACCCACCTTTTTCAAGTTGGTATCAAATCTTCTAATCTTGGGGATGTTTTATTTCTGGGCCTAAACCTAACTCAATCCAAATAGTTAGTTCTTGAAATGGGGATTGTTTTCAAATCTTTTAGCGCTACTTTCATGATATCTATAGGGATCTCAACACTGACTTCTCCCAGGATTGTACATATGGAACGTTGAATTTTTGGGGTTAAAGAACTATGAAAGTCATGGGTCTAGTTAGGATTGATTTTCTTTTTATATTGCACTGAGAAAGCTGCAGGCCTGGCAGATTTTAGAGAGGTTAGGATGGTCCAGTATTGGATCAATGGTAGTGATACAACTTGATCAGATTAGTGAACAAACGAGTGAATGCTTATTGGTGAACTCTGTTCCACTCCTGTTCAATGTGATTCAGCAGTGAGTAGTACCTATGGTGTGTTACCTTACCATCTTGGATTTTTGTTGGACCTGATTCAATTCCGAAAGCTAGCCCATGGGATAAGAATTACCCAAGCCTTTATAAGCTCTACTTAGGCTATGTATATAGTTGATGTGGGATATCAACAGTTATCACCCAAAAAGGCGTGTCTATGTAGTCCGTCTAGACTACTCCTCAACTTCAGGGGAAGAGTAGTCAGTCTCTTGTGTTGTCGTCCTTTCCTCTTATTAAGTATATGACATCTTCCTTTGGCACTACTTGTCTGAAACCACTGGGTTGCATGAAAAACACCCACAAAAAAAGTGTGCTATTGAAGGTTGAGAGGTATATTTTGCCAGTTCAACTTTCATTTAAAACTTTAAGGGATTTATACCTAGGATCGATGTAACAGTGAATCAGTAATAGTACCCAAATGACCGTCTTTCATTTTACGTGCTCTTCTCTGGCCTTTAGATGTACGAGAGTTGTCTTGCTATGTCATATGGGTACAGAAACAAGTATCAGGCACAATATGATGTGATGATACTTAAATATGACAATTTTAAAAGTCAAGATACAAATATGACATGATATAATAATTATAATTATATATTATACATATATAATTATGAATTAATGATATTTTATTAATTTTTTTTTTCTGTATTTCTCCTAGTATGGTTGATATTATATTGATCTGCCGTCGTCACATTATCGCTGGATTTTTACCTCAAAAAATTTCTTGAAAAGGCCTAACAGCTAAATTTAAAATTTTCAAGTTACGGTCTTGATTCATATTCATTAGCTACTTTAAGAAAAACATACATTAGAGGTTTGTAAACGAGACATAGTTCTGATACCAAGACAGTTGTATAATATGTGTACAAGTATTCAATATTGTTTAAAGTATTTGATTGAGGTTGTTTCTGATGCATAACCAAACTGAATGGTGTTGTGTAATCCATGTAGCCGACCTTACCTAGTGGATAAGGCTTTGTTATTGTTGAGGTTGTGTGCATCACTGTCATTCCCAGAATCTGACTTTATGGTATTGATTTCTGGTGCAGAGGGAAGTGTGCCGTCTGATCCCATCTTCCACTAGTGATCTCAGAAGGGTATGTTTCCTTTTCCTCATTTATATCTGATTTCAAGATGTCGTCTCTCTCATAACCGTTCACTGAATCTTTGGTGGGTTTAGTTTACCTGTCTATCTTGTTACTGGTACTTCCAGGAGCAACTAAATTATCTCACAATTTCTAGTACTTATGTTCAGAATCCTTTGACAAATGTCTGCGTAATTCTGGCAAGGAATAATTGACCAACTTTTAACCCCTTGCTGAGATGTACTTAATATAATTTTATTCTGCTATTAAATAACCTTTATGGTGCTCTATTTTTTAAATCCTCTTAACATTATTAATCATTGATGTTATATTTTACGTAAATTTGCTCACGTGTATTTACTAGTGAGAATTGGATCTTGTGTTTTGTCCTGTAACATTCCCATTCCTCTTGTTGACCCTTAGTCTCAACCAGTTTCAGGATTTCGTATCATACTTAAAGCAGAGGGACTGTGCTGGGGTTATTAAAATCCCAGCTTCAAAATCCATATGGGCAAGGCTGCTTTTCATTCTCCCCCACTCACTTGAAACCTGCTCTCTGCTTTCTATTGCCCCTGATCCCTCAGATTGCCTCATTGCTTTGGTTCTTCCCAAAGAAACAAACTTTGAGTGGATATGACCTTCATCAAAAGTAAAATCATATAAGCATAGGCAGTACTGGAGATGAAGACATATGTTGTATGCTCAACACGAACGAATGTAAATTTTGTATTCTCTTTAGCTGGAAAGTTTCTTTAGCAGAAACGGGGAAATTGAGGTTTGCCTATTACTGGCTGTATATCCTGTTGTAGATCTAACGAAGCTGATGTGAAATTAAGATCCAAGATTCTTTCTCCATTTTGGTCTATAATTTATCCAGCTTAAGTTCAATAAACTCTTAAATTAGTCTTCACACAGGTGGATTTTTTAATTCTCTTCAAAAATTTAAATTTCTTGTTAGTTCTTAATTTTGCAAACTGTCATTCGGTTTAATATATTTTTTAGTGCAAATCGACAGCAGAAAGTAAAGTAGAAAAAAAATATATTTATCATGAATGCAATGTATCTTATTTATACCATTTCAAGGTCTAATTTAAATATTCACTCTATGAAGTCACTTTTACAAGTCTCAAGGAGTTTTCCCTTTTGTTTGATGTTTTGTGCATAAACCAAACCGCAAGCATGTAAAGATACTTTTAATCCTTCCTTTAAATCATTTCACCAAAGTTGTAAGGCAACTTAAGTTATCATTCTACACATTAATTATCACAAAAGACTGTTACTTCGAATAAATGTGAGAGGATTGGGAAGTGTATAGGTTATGGAGACTGGATTTCCAGTCTACAAATGCTACAGGGACCAGTAAGATCTTATCTTTGACACATAATTTCAATCTACATTCTATCATCTTTAAAATTTTTCAAAATTATCCTTTATTTTGGATTTAAAAATTTGAAATTCAAAAGTGAAAATTTAGTTTTTGGAAAAAAAATTCGAAATACAAAAAATAAATTCTAGAAAAAAAATTAGAACATAAAATTTGAAAATACATACTAAAAAAATTTCTAAAATTAAAAAATGTGTTATGCGAATTTAAATATGGAAATATATTCTGAAAAAAATAAACAAAATGTAAAATGTTAAAATAATTTTTAAAATTAAAAAAAATAAAAATAAAAATAAAATATTAATATGTATTGAGGTGTAGAGTGAAGTATAGGTGTAAAAAAATATTTTCCATAATAAGATCTCATTATAATTTAATTTATTTTTATTACTTAATTTAATCACTATTTGAAAACATGTACACGTATCAAAATCAACAAAGAAGACGTGTATAGAGGTGAGAAAATTTGATTATATAGAGAAACTCTAATATAAATCCATGTTTATTTCATTCTATGCAATAGAAAAGTTAATTTTTTTTTTAAAGAGAAATAATAGTTTTCTATAACTAAAAATTATTAATAGTATGCGTTTAAGCTGATATGCAGAGTAATGTAACCAATCAAACTCACCGCATTAATGAACAATAAAAAAAAAGTTACTAAACATATTTGTAAATAAAAAATTGTGGCATTGGTTCATATAATATATTTTTTTCAAGTAATATTTCAAAATAGTGTTAAGTTTTATAACTTATAATTTATTATATCTTTTGTGAATTTTGTTCATATACTTTAACAGTATATCTGCTGATGTATTTTTGTTTTTAGTTATGACTTAATACTAACATTTTAACCTTTTAAAACTGAATCCAAATAACTTCAACAATGTTTTAAAAACAAATCTCGTAACTAAATAAAAATATAATTCATTAAATGTCGTTTAATATAGTGTGAATCTTACATAATTATTCTGATATGTTATTATTACAATGGTTATCTATTATTTAAGTGATTACAGAAATATTTGTTATACGTTTAATTAACTAAATCATGAAAAAATAATTATGAATTTTTTTAATATACACATAATATTAATTTTTTAGATGAAGTAATAAATTACTAAAATAAATAATTGATTATTAGGATTGTTAGGTCTTATAGAGAATTGATTATCAAAATAATATATTTTGAGGACGAATTTTTGAACAATAAAAAGATAATGTGCTATATTAAGGGTTTCATTTCATTTTCCTTTTTGTTATCTTGTCTCTGTGTTATAATGGTCTTTCCTTCTTAATCACACCAAAAATTCAAAAGAATAGCCGTTAAATGGAATGACAAGTTCATTGCATTAATGTAGAATGGTAAGGAAAAGTTTCCCATTGCAAAAACTGTTAAGATAAAGGTCTAAAAAACAAAAAATTAAAATGAAGCTACACTTGGTTTCACTGTAAGCGACCCAAATCAAGAAGCATCTTAAGATTTGTGAGACTCATCATATTCCTTCCTAAACTTATTGAACCTGTTGATATCAAATTTTGACATCTGAGACGTTTTTCCTTGATCCTCAATCTTGTAAGGTAAAAGTTCCTCATGGAGGGGTTTTTTCCGGTCCTGTAGAAGAAAAGATAACAAAGGATAACCACAAAAGCAGAAACAAAATATGTTATAGGTCCTTCCAATAATTTCCAGAAACTTAGTTTCGGATAATTGAATATCATACGCATACGTAACATCTAGAACTATCAAAACAACCAATACAGAAAACATCTTATGTGTGAAGCTGTTTGATTTTTTTCGTGGGCGAATACTCGTCCGTTTTACCTAAAATTTGTTGCGTTTTGTTCCAAACTCAGTGGACATTCTTACGTGGAATTTCATAAAAAAACTATTTCGGGAGAATTTTTCAGAAAATTTGTGCAAACCAAGGCTATCCTCTACCAAAACTGGTGAAATTTCGCCATACTTTCCAAAATTGTATTATGGGTCCGTATTGTGCTGAAAAAAATGACACGAGTACTTCCATATGTTGTTTGCACTAAGGTAAGGAGGCATGTCCATAAACAAATCACAAAAAGAAGATACGGGGGAGAAAAGCCAGGACGTTTTGTTTTCGAAAAACCAGCTTTTTTCACTCTCGGTCTGGGACTTACTACGCCTTACTCCTTGGCATTCTGGTATGAAATTTTTACCAGACGTTCGTCACTGTGTCTACTGAGTTTTGAGCCCCAGATTCGTCCCACAAGATTGACAATAAATTTTTAATTCATCACTGTCAGAACTCAAAGGAAGGTTCGTTAGTGTGTGAAACTGTTTGATTTTTTTCGGAGGCGAATACTCATCCGTTTGACCTGAAATTTGTAGCGTTTTGTCCCAAACTCAGTGGAGATTCTTACGTGGAATTTCAGGAAAAAACTATTTCGGGAGAATTTTTCAGTAATTTTGTGCAAACAAAGGCTATCCTCTACCAAAACTTGTGAAATTTCGCCATACTTTCCGAAATTGTATTCTGGGCCCGTATTGCGCTGAAAAACTTCACACGAGTACTTCCATATGTTGTTTGCACCCAGGTAAAGAGGCACGTCCATAACCAAATCACAAAAAGAAGATACGGGAGAGAAAAGCCCGGACGTTTTGTTTTCGGAAAGCCAGTTTTGTTCACAATCGGCCTGGGACTTACTACGCCTTACTTCTTGGGCATTCTGGTCTGAAATTTTTATCACACGTTCGTCACAGTGTCTACTGAGTTTTGGTTGAGATTTGAGCCCCAGATTTATGCCACAAGAGTGACAATAAATTTTTTATTCATCAATGTCAGGGCTCAAAGGAAGGTTCGCTTGTGTGTGAAACTGTTTGTATTTTTTCGTGGGCGAATACTCGTACGTTTGACCTGAAATTTGTCACGTTATTTCCCAAACTCAGTGGAGATTCTTACGTGGAATTTCAGGAAAAAACTATTTTGGGAGAATTTTTCAGAAAATTTGTGCAAACCAAGGCTATCCTCTACAAAAACTTGTGAAATTTCGCCCTACTTTCTGAAATTGTATTCTGGGTCCGTATTGCGGTGAAAAAATTCACACGAGTACTTCCATAAGTTGTTTGCACCCAAGTAAGAAGGCAAGTCCATGAACAAATCACAAAAAGAAGATAAGGAGGAGAAAAGTCAGGACGTTTTGTTTTCGGAAAACCAGTTTTGTTCACTCTCGGTCTGGGACTTACTACGCCTTACTCCTTGGGCATTCTGGTGTGAAATTTTTACCAGACATTCGTCACTGTGTCTACTAAGTTTTGGCTGAGACTTGAGCCCCAGATTCGTCCCACAATATTGGCAATAACTTTTTTAATCATCACTGTCTGGTCTCAAAGGAAGGTTCGTTTGTGTGTGAAACTGTTTGATTTTTTTCGTGGGTGAATACTCGTACGTTTGACCTGAAATTTGTCGCGTTTTGTCCCAAACTCAATGGAGATTCTTACGTGGAATTTCAGGAAAAAACTATTTCGGGAGAATTTTTCAGAAATTTTGTGTAAACCAAGGCGGTCTACCAAAACTTGTGAAATTTCGCCCTACTTTCCGAAATTGTATTCTGGGTCCGTATTGCGTTGAAAAAATTCACACGAGTACTTTCATATGTTGTTTGCACCCAGGTAAGAAGACACGTCCATAAACAAATCACAAAAAGAAGATACGGGGGAGAAAAGCCAGGACTTTTTGTTTTCGGAAAACTAGTTTTGTTCACTCTCGGTCTGGGACTTACTATGCCTTACTCCTTGAGCATTCTGGTCTGAAATTTTTACCAGACGTTCGTTACCGTGTTTACTGAGTTTTGGATGAGACTTGAGCCCCAGATTCGTCCCACTAGATTGGCAATAAATTTTTTAATCATCACTGTCAGGGCTCAAAGGAAGGTTCGTTTGTGTGTGAAACTGTTGGATATTTTTCGTGGGCGAATACTCGTCCGTTTGACCTGAAATTTGTCGAGTTTTGTCCCAAACTCAGTAGAGATTCTTACGTGGAATTTCAGGAAAAAACTATTTCGGGACAATTTTTCTGAAATTTTTTGCAAACCAAGGCGATACCAAAACTTGTGAAATTTCGCCATACTTTCCGAAATTGTATTCTGGGTCCGTATTGCGGTGAAAAAATTCACACGAGTACTTCCATATGTTGTTTGCACCCAGGTAAGGAGACACGTCCATAAACAAATCGCAAAAAGAAGATACGGGGGAGAAAAGCCAGGAAGTTTTCTTTTTAGAAAACCAGTTTTGTTCACTCTCGGTCTGGGAATTACTACGCCTTACTACTTAGGAATTCTGGTCTGAAATTTTTACCAGAAGTTCGTCACTGTGTCTAATGCGTTTCAGATAAGATTTGAGCCCCAGATTCGTCCCACAAGATTGGCAGTAAATTTTTTATTCATCACTGTCAGGGCTCAAAGGAAGGTTCGTTTACTGTTTGATTTTTTTCGTGGGCGAATACTCGTCCGTTTGACCTGAAATTTGTCACGTTTTGTCCAAACTTAGTGGAGATTCTTAAATGGAATTTCAGGAAAAAACTATTTCGGGAGAATTTTTCAGAAATTTTTTGCAAACCAAAGCTATCCTCTACCAAAACTTGTGAAATTTCGCCCTACTTTCCGATATTGTATTCTGGGTCCGTATTGCGCTGAAAAAATTCACACGAGTACTTCTATATGTTGTTTGCACCCAGGTAAGGAGGCACGTCCATAAAAAAATAACAAAAAGAAGATACGGGGGAGAAAAGCCAGGACGTTTTGTTTTTGGAAAACTAGTTTTGTTCACTCTCGGTTTGGGACTTACTACGCCTTACTCCTTGGGCATTTTGGTCTGAAATTTTTACTAGACGTTCGTCACCGTGTCTACTGAGTTTTGGCTGAGATTTGAGCCCCAGATTCATCCCACTCGATTGGCAATAAATTTTTTAATCATCACTGTCAGAGCTCAAAGGAAGGTTCGTTTGTGTGTGAAACTATTGGATTTTTTTCGTGGGCGAATACTCGTCCGTTTGACCTGAAATTTGTCGAGTTTTGTCCCAAACTCAGTGGAGATTCTTACGTGGAATTTCAGGAAAAAACTATTTCGGGACAATTTTTCAGAAATTTTTTGCAAACCAAGGCTATCCTCTACCAAAACTTGTGAAATTTCGTCCTACTTTCCGAAATTGTATTCTGGGTCCGTATTGTGCTGAAAAAATTCACACAAGTACTTCCATATGTTGTTTGCACCCAGGTAAGGAGACACGTCCATAAACAAATCACAAAAAGAAGATACGGGGGAAAAAAGCCAGGACGTTTTGTTTTCGGAAAACTAGTTTTGTTCACCCTCGGTCTGGGACTTACTACGCCTTACTCCTTGGGCATTCTGGTCTGAAATTTTTACCAGACGTTCGTTACCGTGTTTACTGAGTTTTGGCTGAGACTTGAGCCCCAGATTCGTCCCACTAGATTGACAATAAATTTTTTAATCATCACTGCCAGGGCTCAATGGAATGTTCGTTTGTGTGTGAAACTGTTGGATATTTTTCGTGGGCGAATACTCGTCCGTTTGACCTGAAATTTGTCGAGTTTTGTCCCAAACTCAGTGGAGATTCTTATGTGGAATTTTAGGAAAAAACTATTTCGGAACAATTTTTCAGAAATTTTTTGCAAACCAAGGCGATACCAAAACTTGTGAAATTTCGCCCTACTTTCCGAAATTGTATTCTGGGTCCGTATTGCGGTGAAAAAATTCACACGAGTACTTTCATATGTTGTTTGCACCCAGGTAAGGAGACACTTCCATAAACAAATCACAAAAAGAAGATACGGGGGAGAAAAGCCAGGACGTTTTGTTTTCGGAAAACTAGTTTTGTTCACTCTCGGTCTGGGACTTACTACGCCTTACTCCTTGGGCATTCTGGTCTGAAATTTTTACCAGACGTTCGTTACCGTGTTTACTGAGTTTTGGCTGAGACTTGAGCCCCAGATTCGTCCCACTAGATTGGCAATAAATTTTTTAATCATCACTGCCAGGGCTCAAAGGAAGGTTCGTTTGTGTGTGAAACTGTTTGATTTTTTTCGTGGGCGAATACTCGTCCGTTTGACCTGAAATTTGTCGAGTTTTGTCCCAAACTCAGTGGAGATTCTTACGTGGAATTTCAGGAAAAAACTATTTCGGGACAATTTTTCAGAAATTTTTTGCAAACCAAGGCTATCCTCTTCCAAAACTTGTGAAATTTCGTCCTACTTTCCGAAATTGTATTCTGGGTCCGTATTGTGCTGAAAAAATTCACACGAGTACTTCCATATGTTGTTTGCACCCAGGTAAGGAAACACGTCCATAAACAAATTACAAAAAGAAGATACGGAAGAGAAAAGCCAGGACGTTTTGTTTTCGGAAAACCAATTTCGCTCAATTTCAGTCTGGGACTTACTACGCCTTACTATGACCCTAGAAATGGCATTTGCATACAACCTGTTAATCTCGAATATAAATCACCTGTGTTAATTTTTTTCTTATACTTTTTCTATGTTCTAATCCGTAACATCACAATCTATTAGTGATTAAAAGAGTTATGTAATAATTTCTTTAAAAGAAATTATTTAATTAGCTTGAAATAGATAAAATTTAATTAATTATTAATTTTATTAAACAAATATTTTTTATTTATTAAATGTAAAATTATCCATTTTAAAAAATATACCAGAAAAGTGATAAAATGATACATTCCTTTTGTATAATATAATATAATATAATATAATAGTATAAATAACTATTGTTCTTAACATCACCACCAGGATCCAATCTTACTCAGTAAACTCCAAGTTCCCTATTCTACCCTTAGGCTACTACTGTATCATAATTTGAGTGCTCCTCTCTCACAATCCTGTTTTACATGTACACACTAACCACATCAAATTGGATATTCATTTTGATCATTAGAAGATTGCATTCAAGGCTCTTCCAAGTTCCACCATATTGCAGCTTTTTTATCAACTTATTATGCTCTAACTCTAAGCAAACCTGTTTCTCTGCTTCCTTTGCAGTGCTAACAACTTCAACTATTTCATCATTTTATGTAGTGAGGTTATCATTATCTTTAGTAAAGGTAGAGTATTATGTATAACACTTTGTTACTTTGTTACATCAGAAAACAATTAGTATCATTGCATGTAGAAATCAGTGAATATCATTGCATGTAGTTACTAGGCATTAGGCGTAGTTTACAAGTCAAGCAGCTACAACTTTCTGCATTAATTTATAGTACCTTAACATTCAGCTACAATCTAACCAAGAGGTAGCAACAAAAATGCTTCTATGGAGATTCACGAAGCAATACTAGAAGGTGCAGCCACAACAGAGGTAGAAAGAAGAGAGCATGAAGAGCAAGAAAAGAGTCTCAAACGCAAACACAATCTTGAAAATGACGTAGTCCATGAAGGAAAGTGGCAAATAAAGGTTCTTCAACTTCAATGCAGACGTCAGAAGCTTCATCTTCCTCATTGATTCCTTCCTCAGCCTCTTCAACGACCATCTCTTCATCCCTCTAATAATCAACGTGAAAGTTTTCTCCTTCTTTCTTTTTCTCTCTTTTCCTTGGTTTGTGTCTCACATAGAAATAGGTCAAGTTGGTTTTATTGAGGGTGAAAGAAAAGTGAATGGAGAATCAGTATCTTCTTACCCATGCACTTCATTTTAGGCCAATTTAGCATTTGTATTCAATGAACTGTTTGCAAAAGATGCCTTGCAAATAAAACCCCAAAGATTGCGTTCAAATTCAGAGATTTGCACTTCAAGAATAACTAATCATCATTAGGGTTTGCTATGGTATAATTAGCAGATAACTATAATTTCTAAAATATATATGATCCAACTTCAATTTCATGTCAATGAAACAAGAAATTAAAACTTGAAATATAGGTTTTGAAATTTGTATCTGTCTAATAATCAATAAGCTTACCATGATAAAGTTAATTTTAACCAGACTTTCTTAAAATTACATTCATTCTTTCTTTTATTATCATTGAAATGATATTTGTTTTCTTATTAGAAGTGTAACTATAATATAGAGGAACATATTCGTAAAAAAAATTAGATTTTTAAATATATACTATAAGAAAATCAATAAATATAAATTAATTAAGATAATTAGTAACTATATTAATTAAATTAGAGATATTATATAAACTAAAAGTTATTAGTATTTAAAATATTTTTTATTATTAATAGAAATTTATAAAATATTTTTTAAATTAGTATCTAATTATTAATTATTAAAAAAATTAATTACCAATTATTTATATTTTAAATTAATTTTATTAATTTTTTTATGAAATTTACCGAAAGCTTAGACATACAAACTTGAACATATTCCATTCAAATTTGGAAAAGTCTAGGGATGTCGGTTTGATTACCTAATGCAACATACAATTTGTTGTGATAAAGAATATTGACTTTTTCAATATTCTTTTAATTATCTTTTGTACTCCTTTTCGTATTTTCCACTGTTAAAAAGTGGAAGCTTTTGTAAATTAGTATATTAGTCCATTATTTGTTAATGGAGGAAGTAAAAAAAATAGTGTATGGAATTAATATATTTAATGCATGGAATCTACCGAAAGCTCAAACATACAAGGTTTAAATATTCCATTTATATTGCAAAAATTCTAAGGGTGACTTTAGTACGAGTGCTTCATTACCCACCCAAAAAGGTTCAAGAATAAAACATATGTTTTTGTTTTAAAAAGAGAAAAATAAAAAATGATTAATAAATATAATTTTTTAAAATGTTTCTTAAAATTAATTTTTATTTTTTTGTTTCCCAGCAAGTATTCTCTTTTGAAACTTAATTTTGAGACATTGTTGGATAATAAATATAAATTCATATATCACAAAAAATCATTATTAAATAAAAAAAAATAATAATAATAATTAGTCATTATATTGATTAAAATAAATATTATCTTAAAAATTATAAAAATTAATGATATTTATAATATTTTTTGTTATTATAAAATTATAAACTAGTTTATAAGTGGATAATTAAAATTTTCATAACTACGTAAATATCAATTTAAATATTAATTTAAATTTTTTATTAATAATAAAAGTTATTTTAATAATTTATTTAGTTTTTAAAAATGTATATAATTTAGTTAATAGTGATTAATTATTTTTTATTTTTAAAATTGAATTATAATTATTATATTCCATTTCAACCTTGATATACACTATGTGTAAACTCCTTCTATAATTAATTAAGGAGAACAACGTTCATTTATAGTGACATCACATTTCTTCAAGATTTGTCACAATAAATGAAACTTGCAATTCAACGTTCATTATACATATTAATTTGGCAAGATGCAATGATATTCTATAATCAGACTAGTACTTAATTTTATTTGGAATTATAATTTCAATTCATTATTATTTTTTAATTGTCTATATTATTCAATAATCAGTGTAAAAAGTTATGCTTTAAAAAATGTTAAATAAAGATCATCATAACATATTGTTGCAGAAAAACTAAAAAAAAAACGAACTTTTATCTAAATATTTATAACTAGAAAAATAAATAAGAAAGATTAAGCATGTTTCCTTAAGTGCAAACAAACCCTATTCCCAATTTTAAAGAAATTTTTTCTTAAATTATTTTTGACAAAAGAAATTAAGTGCAACATTTAATAAATATCAACGACGATAAAGATAATAATAAATTATTACTAAAGAAAATTGATTATTATGTTCGTTCATCAATCCAAAAAAATATTTTAATAAAAATTTAATCAATTATTAGTTAAGTCTAACTAATTATTTCTGAAAGAATGCATTTTTCATATTTGACATATCGATTATTTTCTGTAATAATAATTTATTTGTGAAACATATAAAAACCATTTTTTATCAACAAAATTAATTATTTTAACACAATTGATTATTTCCTAACATAATAGATTATTATTTTCAAAAAAGACATAAAATCAGCTTTTTAATGCAAATTTACTCAATATTATCTAAAAATTGATTCGTACTTTATATTTTAATCATACTAAGATAATGAAAAATAATAAGAAATGGAGAAAGCAACCATAAAAAATAAGAGAAACAAACACCATCAAAATTATCATAAAATGAGCATGTAATGTTTTGTTGTGTTTTGCTAAGAATAAAGTCCCCTACTTAGAGGTAGGTGCCTCAAAAGCAAAGCAACTTCAAAATCCCATAAATGTCCAAAATAAATTGATGGAACTTCAAAAGCTTCAATCTTACACCACCCAACCTTTTTTTTTCTCTCTCTCTTCACCAAACATCAATTATTGAAAAAATACAGTGATATTGTAAATAAAAAATATTTTACAATAAAAAGGTACATTAAAAGAATTGGTTATAATATCATTGTATAATTTTTTTTTCAATAAGAGAAAATAAGATAAGACTAAGTAGGTTCAAGAGAATGAGAAATAAATAAACTAAAAATAAAAAATTATGTCTTAAATATGAATAAAATGAAATTTAAATTACAATATTTTAAAATAGGATTGCTTAATAAACTTTGTATTTGATCTATAATATTATATAAATAAGACATTATTTTTAACTGTTTTTGTGTTATTTTTAAATTATACTATTTTCCTTTTGCTAAATAAAAATAATTTTATGATTTGATAAAAATATAAATTAATAACCACACCATTTTCCTACGTTATTTCTGTATAACATAAAGTCAAACACATTAATAATATTTATTTAATACTTATACAATAATAACTTATTATAGGCAATAGAACGTTAATAAAATATCTTAATCTAAATACAACAATATCTTTCATTAAATGGTCTTTAATATTGTACATTAATATTATCTTAAAAGGTGTTGAATGAGAAAAAAACATCCTATATTATATATATTATATATATATATATATATATATAATATCTAAAATGTGAGATATGAAGAAATGAATATATTTGAATTATATAAGTTAATAATAAAGATTTATGTGAATTAAGTATGTTTTAGTTATTGTTTGGAATTTAATGACGGATTAAAAAAAATTATTTTTTATTTTTATAATTATAATAAAAATTTATATAATAAATTTAAATTTTTTAAAAATTAATGTATTTTTAAAAAAAAATTGTATTATATTTATATTAAGATTGTCAAAATTTAATAAATATTGTTTTAAATGAGATATTCGTGTATACGATGAACACATCACCTTTCTTACTTCATAGATTTTCATTCCTATATGATAAGATTAAGAAAATAGTAAATGAGGTAAATTCTTTTCCATTTTCGTGTTCCATCTTCCAAAAACAAGCGAGTCAAGTCAATGTTTATTGTTTCAGTTTTGTAGTCACTTTCTATGGGCAAAGGGTTTAACACTTCACCCTTCTACAACCAAAAAATAAAGTAGAGTCAATTCCCATTTCCAAAGCTTTTTCAACCTTCGTTTTCACATGAAACAACACAAAATTTTCATCAAAGTTAACAAACATACACAACATCTCGTAAACTCCGATGAAGAAGAACACACAAATCATCATGAACAATTTCCCTGCCACTCCAAGGTCATCATCATCATCAGCACCTCCAATGGATCCCAAAATTTGGAGCAAATTGCCACCTGAAATCCTTGAATACATCCTCTCTTTTCTTCCTCTCAAAACCTTCTTGAATCTCAGATCCACTTGCAAAGGTTTTTGGTCTCTCATATTCTCTCCCTCCTTCATTTCCAAACACTCTTCTCCCTCTTCCTCCTCTTCCTCTTCTTCTTCTTCTTCTTCTTCACCCTTCTCTTCCTTTCTCCTACTCTCACACCCTCAATTCCACCGCCACTTCCCTCTCTACGATTGCACCCTCGGCACGTGGCGCAACATCTCTCTCTCGCTCTCTGATTCTTCACTACACTCTTGCCCTTCCCTCACCACTCTTGTCTCCTCCGGTGGCCTCTTCTGCCTATCTGATTCACTCTCACGCTCCTTGCTAGTCTGCAACCTTCTGGCCAAGTCTTCTAGAACCATTCAGTACCCAACTTTCTCTCTTCACTTGGAGCATCTCACTTTCGTCACAACCCCAACAGGGTACACCATATTCGTCCTCTGCTCTCACTCTGCTTCAAACTCTGCCTTTGTTTATGACTCAAAGGTTCGAACTTGGAATCGGTTTCACGGTTTTGGTCCGGTTCTCGGTGACAACCATCATCAACAAGGCGTTTTTTTCAAAGGGGGTTTGTATTTTGCAACCCCGGAACCGTTTTCTGTGGTGATGTTTGATTTGGGGAGTGGAAAGTGGGAGAAACCCGTTGGAGGGCTACCGGGTCAGCTCACTTTTCTTCGATTGGTGAGTGATGGAGAAGGGAAATTGTACATGGTTGGTGGGGTTGGGAACAATGGAATCTCGAGGAGCATAAAGTTGTGGGAATTGGGTGGAGATGGGAAGTGGGTGGAAGTGCAAAGTTTGCCTGATCTCATGTGTAAGAAGTTTGTGTGTGTGTCTTACCATAACTATGAGCATGTTTATTGCTTTTGGCATGAAGGGATGATCTGCATTTGCTGCTACACTTGGCCAGAGATTTTGTATTACTTAGTTTCTAGGAGGACTTGGCATTGGCTTCCAAGGTGCCCTTCTTTGCCTCTCAAATGCAGTTGTGGTTTCAAGTGGTTTTCTTTTCTTCCAAATCTCTATGCTTCAGTCTGATACACTTTTCTTCTTGTATTTCTTTTAGTTTTTGGATTGCTGTGTGCAAGTCTTGGGATTCTATTACTTAGCAGTTGATCCACTTCTGTTTGTTTTGTGTATCTAATTTCTGTTTATCATAAATTTTTTAATTTGGTTTTGTCCTAAATTCCTTGGCTGTTTGGCATTTTCTGAGGGTTTTGTTACATTTGTATCATATCATCTAATGTTTCTAGTAATAAAAATGGGTTTACAAATAATTTTGTAATGTTTTTTAGGTATACTGGTCATGCAGGCAGAGTGTACTGGAAGTAGAACCAAGAAAAAAATTTCCTATAACAAAAATCTAACTTAATTGAAAATCCTATCTCATCAATTTGGAGACAACTTTCTAACATAATTAGGATTAACAACTCCGCCGAAATTTGTGAAAAAAAAAATACCTTATCTCCCATTTTTCTTAGTTTGAGATAGCGTAGATGCACAAAATACAATTACAATGAGTAGTCTTGTATTTACTTAGGGAAAATAATATTTCATAATATGTGGGTGTAAACTACATCTTACAAGCCAGCTTTATAAGGTTTAATTAGACTTAAAGTTCATTTTTTTAATATGGTATCAAAGTGTATTAGTGAGAGTTTGTTATTGACATTATCAGGTCATCTGATCATACATAATATATAATTTCATATACAAGTTTTGATGTAAGAGAATGTGTTGAAGATCTTATATCTATTAAAGATAAAAATATTTTATAATATATAAGTAGTAACAAATTATATATGATTATATGATTTTATAAGATGGAATTAAACCTATTTTTTATCAAATTATGGTGGTAATCAGCTACCGAAAACATAAGTTTATTATGTGTCATCCAATTATATAAAAGCATCGAGTTTGGGGAAGAAAAAAATTGATCCAGTTGTTAATTAGAATCGAATTTGTTCGTAGCGACAGAAGATGGCCTGCATGATCTGATCTGCAGAAGTTGCAATCTAGAACGTCACGATAACTTCAATTGAATGAGTTGTTGACAAATATGTTTTTGTATTCTTTTCTTTGTGTGGAATAGAAAGATACAACAACCAAAACTAAGAAACAACGTCATGTCCTTCCTTACTCCATCTACGCACGAATTTATATAATTAAGTTTGTGTTTAGATGGAGGAATAGAAGTGTGATGTCATGATAGATTTATGAAGAAAGTTTATTGAAATTTGGGAATGATGTGATAATAAATTTATGAAAAAAGTTTATTGAAATTTGTGAATGATGTGATTGAGATTATTTTTATTTTTTAAATATGTAAAATATAAGATTACATGTTATCTTTGTTTTTGAAAAAACAGAATAATCAAATATTAAGTATTTTTGTATAAATTTGGATGAATTAAAATTATTATAATAAATAATTTAAATATCCATAAATTTTAAAATTATAATTAAAAAACATTTGTGTATTAAATGTAAAAATAGTTTTATTATATTTATAATAATTATTATTACATAATTTATTTATTATAAATAAGTATATATTTTTTATTAAAATTTTATTTTTTATTATTATTTTATTTTATTAAAATATTTGTATTAGTTATTTAGAAATAATCTATGCTGATGTTTTCTTTTTTTTCTCTTCATTTTAAGATGATAAGATATTTATATTATTTTCTTCTCTTTTCCCACAAAATTCTAAATCTAAATAATTGATATCTTTTCACAAATTTTCTTATAAAGAGTACATCCATCAAAACAAATCTTTCTTATAACTTCCCTTTCATATTTATCTTAAATTTCTCCATTTGTTTAATTGAATTTTTATTTGGTTTAGAAAATAAAATATAAATTAATATAATAAGTTTTTTTTTAGGTTGCTTAGTGAAAATAAAAAAATCACTTATTTTATATACAGAAAATTATATATATATATATATATATATATATATATTTAAAAATGAAATATAATAATGCTTCCATAAATTTTTTTATAAGTTTAGAAACCAGAACAACAACATAAGTATTTCTTCATCTTCTCCTTTTATTAAAGATTTTTAAATGGAATAATTTGTTTTCGTTTTTTTTTTAAATGGACAGTTTTTTATTTATTTTGATATTGAGTAAGTCTTCAATAAAAAATACGAAATAGTTCTAAAAAGATCGTGATTCAGTCATATAAAAAAAAAGAAGTACGACATATAGTTAATTTTGAACAGATCAATTTTGTATTGAGATCGTGTTTCCTGAATATGATTTTAATTAGCAGCAATAATTTCTTAACAAAAATTATTTAATGGTGAAGTCGTACTGCTAATTATATCACAATTATTTTTAACACGAAAACTTTTGACCCAATTTTAGCTTTGAGTAAATTAACTACATTAATGGAAACCGATAAGAGGGTGTCTTAATTACTCCATGTCACAGTAACATGTGTATTTTTCTCCATTTTCTCAAGTTGTTGACCAGAAAAAACTCTCCCAATATCATACTTCAAACAAGTGCCACTAACTTATCCTTCACATCTAAAAGTAGTATTGAAAATTCTAATAAATTAAAAATAAAATTAATTTAAAATATATAAATAGTAAAATTCCAGTAACTTATCCTTCACATCAGTGTCAAAAGTTTTACATCAATTAAAAATAAAATTAATTTATAATATGTTAAAAGTACCAAAGTGAAGCTAAAAACACGTAATGACACAACTAGTTAACAAAAAGACAACAAATATTGTCCATATTTCTTGTTAGATTGATTGTATGTATTTTAGAACAAAATTTCATAAACTTGTAGGGAATGCAATTTCTACACATAACTCATCATCAGTGCAGATTAATCACAAATCTTTTTTTTGCACAACTTTTTCGAAAGCTTTCGAAAGATAGAAGCAAATTGATTTGACGAGTTCAAAGATGCTACTGTGCACTGTTAACTCACTTTTGATAGGGGTCCTATAATTACATGAGATTTAAGAGCTTAAACATAGTTCTCTCTTTAAGAACTTAAAATAGGGTTTACAATTGTCTCAATTCTCGAGAACTATTAAATAATGGATAGCTTATAAGTTATAATCACATCAATCTCTTCAATAATGGAAATAATCAAGAACTAGTTATTAAGTTTAAGAATTCCATATGCTATTACCATTAAAAATAATTACAAGACGCATCGATTTTCCAAACCAATTTTTGTATTTGTTGAATAATTATAGTTTTCAAAGGTTCAACCTCTATCCTAAATAGTCAACTGTTACTATCAAGAAATCAGTTTGCCAAGAATATTCAATCTCCAAGTGGTGAAAGATCAAGGGATAACTGACATGTATTTCTTCAAGAGAAAAAAGATAGAGATAAATGATTTGTTGGCATTCTTCAATGTTATCAAAGAGTCCTGCATCCTCATAAAAAGTGTGAAGTAATATCAGAATCAAAGTACTCAAGAGGTCATACTTCAAGTCCATGCCGCATATTCTTCGATGAAGTTTAGTTAGAATGTATTTGACATGATCATCGTCGAAACATTTCAGCAGGGAGAAGAGATTTTCATCTGCAGAGTTCTTCATTAAACATCATACAATAAGAGGTTTGTCATCGTATATGTCTCGCATCTTGTTGTTTAGTGGTAAGTATGGCATCGAGACATTCATGCATGATTACCCGAGTTTATCTCAGACATTATCATGATCCCAACTCAATGGTCTAAAGTGTTTCTCGTATGAAAGTATGATGTTGTCTAACCATTTTAGTGGTAGCTAGTATGATGTTGTCGATTACTTTGCTCTCTTGACACTCGAGCAATGCTAAATTCATCAAAGTGATCAACCATATTTTTTGGCGATGTGGTAATATTTCTGCAAAAGAGATTCTTTGGTTTGACACTAATTGTTCATCTATTTGGTTTGGAGTTTCTCTAGCATTTTAATTCTTCGACTTTCATTTCATGGGCGAGTCTTAAACTGATTCTGATTGTAGGACGTCAAACAGCAGCAAGACTGGCTTAAGAATGATCTACTCATGTCCTTCAACTATCACAGTGCTTCACTACTTGTTTTTGTTTAAGGAGTCATCCACGCTTAAGACCATCATTAAAGTCAGTCGTCGAGTTTTGAGTAGTAAGAAATCAACAAGAAATTATGCCTTCATACAAAGACGATTTCAAAACATAATCTGAATTTTGATAATCGTAAAAATCATGTTGTTGTCCTCTATGCTAATTCAGATTTCTATAACATTTGCTTGATTAGTCAAGCGATAAGGTCCACAATATCAAACCTTTGAAAGTACTGATACAATATTGGTGAGAAAATGAGAGTTAGGACAAGTTTTTCAATTACCTCATTATTCTTCATCGAATTAAAGAATTCAACTCGTAAAGTAAATAAACTTTTGTTTCTTATTTTCTTCCCACACCAACATTGATTGTTAAGTAAGAGACCACTAAGTAAAGAATGAGGACCGAGCTAAGTAGAATAAGGACCAAGCTTGTTCGTGGACTAACAAGCAATAATAAGGATGCAATATTCTACTTGATCTTTTGAAACATCTCTTCCACTTGTTATTCCAAAAAAAATTCTGAACCTTTTAACAAGTTGAAAAAGTGTTTTGCTTTTTTCCAACAACCTAGTTGGGAAGAATCTCCTGAAGACAATGAATTTTCCATTGAGTCGTGGAAGAGATTACTCGGACTCCTCATAGACAAGATAACATTACATTTATTGTGATTGGCTTCTATTCATCGTCCTGTGGTAGTAAATATGAGGAAACACATTTTATATTGGTGTATCTTAAAAATGACCTTCTCAGTATGTTGGGGATGGCCTTCAACGATACACTTCGATTGTCAAATGTATTGTCAAGGAGTTCTTTGAACAATTTATATATTAGAAGTTGGTATGTTGGTGGATAAAGAAAGAGGAAGCTTGATGGACAAAGTGTTTAAAGAACTCCTTAACAATAGAATCAAGATGTATTTTGACAACATGGTCATTAAATCAGCCCTAACACCTTAAGAAAGTGTTTTTAAAGGTACAATAACATAACATGCGTTTAAACCCTGTGTGCTTTTGGTATAGGAGATGAGATGTTCCTCATATTTATGATCACACAGTGAATAATAGAGGCAAATCCTGATAAATGTAATACTATCCCATCTATAAGGAGTCCGAGCAATCTCAAAAAGGTCCAACAACTTAATAGAAAACTAACTACTCTCTTGAAATTCCTCACAAAGTTTGCAGAAAAAACAAAACCTTTTGTCAAGTTGTTAAAGGGTTCAAAAGATTGTTTGGAACTATAAGTGTGAAGAGATGTTCCAAAAGATAAAGCAGATTATTGTTTGTTAAACCGTGTTAGTGAGTCCATTAGCAAGTTTGATCCTCATTCTTTACTTAGTTGTTTCTTACTCGACAATCAACTCAATTTTGGTGCTCAAAGAAAATAAGAAGCAAAAGTCTAATTACTTTGAGTCTAACATTTCAACACACCGAAGAGTAGTCCAAGCTCCCATTTGTTTTAAGCAAGAAGATTGCATCAGCACTTTCAGAGCTTACCAGTGTGGTATGTATTGACTACCCAATCAAGCAAGCATTGTAGATACCAAAATTAACTAGGAGGATGACAGCATGGTCCATTGAATTGTCAAAATGCAAATTATGCTTTGAAAGCCAAGGTCCTATAGAGGCATAGTTTCTTGTTGATTTCCTCGTCAAGCTACCCAAACTCAATGATCAACATGAATGGTGGTCTTTAAACGTCAATGACTCCTTTAACAAAAAAAGTAGTGAGGCCAATGTGATACTCGAATCCTTGAGCAAGCCTTGTAGTTCGACTTCTAGACAACAAAGAATCAAACTGACTACAAAACACTCATACCTAATCTAAGACTAGTCCACAAAAGAGGGAGTCAAACTATTATAATGTTGAAGTGACTCCTCAGTGATCACCAAACCCATGAATGGCAAGTACCAAACCAAAGAGCCTCTTTTACAGAAATATTAGCATTGATTGAATGTCGAGAGCAAAATGATTGAATCAATGTCCTTTCAAAAATTGGAACCGCTAAAAAGGTGGACAACACGGGACCCTCGTACAAGAAACTCTCATAGCATCAAATTGGGATCATGATCATGTGCTGGTAATCTTAGAAGGATGTGACCATCATTTATGTTCTAACTAATGACATACTTCCTAGTTCGTCATAAGAGTCTAGAAAGATACAACGACAAAAACTCATTATACGATGTTCAACAAACAACTATTTAGACAAGAATCTCTTCTCCCCTGCTCAGATTATGACGATAAAGCCAAATACAATCAAGTCAACCCCATTGAATAATATGCGGCACGTGCTAGAAACATGACCTTTCCATACACTTCCTACGGAAGAGTTACATGTCATAACTATCCTTTAGCCTTTCACCACTTGGGGAATTGAAATTGTCAACCTATTCCCCTTCACTAAGGGACAAATCAAATTCTTGATAACAGTCATTGACTATTTCACTAAATAGATAGAGGTCAAACCTTTGGAAAACATAAAGGCTTAGCAAGTACAAAAATTCTTCTGGAAGATCATTTGTCAACATGACCTTCCTCAATCGGTTGTCATTGACAACGGTCATCATTTCATAAATAAAGGTTTCAAGTAATTCCTGCAACAACTTGGGATAAAGCACTAAGTTTGATCAATTGAGAACCAATAAATAAATGGTCAAGAAAAAACGGCTAATGTCAATAAGATAACGTTTAAGAAAGTCCATGGATAACTTGCCCACTTAGTTGCAATGATATAAATGTGCAATTGGGTAAATAAACCTAATGAAGCTCTTATCGATAAGTACTTGTGCATGACTTGATTTTATAATTGAAAATAAAATGGTATCAAATTATTTTTGTACAAGCTCTAAACTGTTTTCATAGTATAAATCACTGCAATAAGTTGATATCCATAAACCCTTACGCAAGTGTTTGTTTAATAAGATAAGTCAAAATAAATTCTAAATAATTTCTTCCAAACATGCTACTTATTGTCCTAGACATCAGTATTATGATTCCAAGTAGATAACAAGTGATTGTGAGTACGATACATACCTGCGGTCTCACAATACCTTTAAGCACCCAACATGTGAAGCAGATGATAAGGTATTAAAATAGCCTAATGTCGTAATTTATTAAGGACAATATGTTTACACAACTTCAATCTGCACAGACCGCTTTAGGAAGTTTGCTATTGTTTAAAATCGTGCCTGGACTACGAACACAGTGGACTTCCCACCAAAATAGTCCATAGGGTTAGGGTTAAAGGATGTGACTCGCGTGAGATTTAAGTAGGTGGATGCTGCAGATTGAGCTCACATACTTGATTTGTTCTAAATTCGAATTACTGGCTATTACATTTCTCTTCAAAAAAGAATTTAATCATAATCTGTATCTTGGGATGTCAAGGTCTTAAGCAAATAAAGGATGCCCTTCAAATATATACTGTTAAGTGTGTGTGAATTATGTAACATACAGAATGTCAACATCCTCAGGACAAAATTCATAAACTTCAGATAATCATCAGAAGTTCAGGATGAATAAAAGCTTAATTTTTTTTCAGACAACTAGTTTTGAATCAGATGCCATAAAAAAATTAGATTCATTCCTAGTGACAGACAATAACTTTCTAATCTCATGCTGTCCAATCAATCACTTGAAGATAATGAGATAAAAAAATACATCAACAATCTATACCAATTTCCTCTATTTTCTTCCTTTCATTCAACTTAATTGAAGGAAGCTGCAAAATATAACTCAATACATTACCTCAATTTACGAATCCATTACGGCTTGAGCAAGAGTGAGAAACCAAACTTGGGATTCTTGTCCAAATCCTTTGTTTCAAAAGCGCCCGATATTGTCAAGAATGACTTTCGTGTTAGCTCATGCTGCAATAAAGCCCCAAGGTTGCCGTGGTTGTTCAGCTTTGCCTTCAAAACTGTCTGAGAATCAACCACATATGAACATCCAACTGTTAACGTGTTCTCATTTGTAGAAAACCTTCTGCTAATCTCTCCAACAACAGCTCCTCCATTCAATCTTTCTAGCTGGTTTAAATATGATACCTTCATAGAATCTCCCTTATCACCTCTGCAAAAATGAAAAGTGTACTACTATGTACCAAAACATAAATTTGCCAACATTGAACTAATCTATGCCCTTAATTTGTAGGGTGTATATCTCAACACAACTAATGCAAGTAACACTTATGCAATAACTCTTCCTGAGTCAACAATGTGATAGAAGTAGATCCGATTTGAAAGTAAATGAACGAATCTTTATAGAAGAGAGGCCTAGCTCCAAAACCTGCCGCAACATGGGTATAACATCAAAAACTGAAACTATACAAGGAATAGTCAATTTCCTGGATATTTGGGCGACTCTAGACTCTCCCAAGCCACAATACTAACTCTCCAATTGACTAGTCACTCCTCTCAACACCTCTTCCTATATATATGGGCGTTACCTATCACAATGTCTTAAAACACCTTCACGGAAAAGAAAAATGCTAGTAATACACTCTTTAACACCTTCTAACACATTTTTATTATTTGTTGAAATTTATTAGAAGTTACGAAATTGAATACGTCTCACTTCTATTTAATGTGCCTTCGCTCATTGTTTTGTAGTTTTCACTAAACGTTAACCAGTAATAGATTCAACAGAAGAAACATTTCAGAAAATGAGTTGCTAACACTATCCTCTCTGGACAAATAAACTAAAATTTGTTATAGAAAAAACATCCCAATTTCATTCCACAGACAAATAAAGATTCCATCAATAAATACTTGGCCTTTCAAATACGCATTCCAAGTACTGATTTAACATCTGACAATTAAAAAGCACCGCAATTACTTACAAAATTACTGAAGCACTGGAACTTGGCATTTTCAAGCACAGACCAGCATTGTATTTCGTAAATTTGCCAAGACTTGTTGAATAGCTCGTTTCTGCTCCAAAGGCAATGCTGGGAGTGCCCATCGTCCCAGAAAAATCAATGGCAGGGGAGCGGGTTAAACCAACACCAAAAGTAAAGGCCACATGATCATGAAGATACTGAGCCTCAAACTACATCAAAAGCACAAAATTATTACAAGTCCACGATAACAGACTTCAATCCAAAAGTCAAATCTCAGTACCTTTCCAGAACTGTAATCAGGCAAACGAATCGAAGCAATGGTTTTTCCTGACGGCACAACATCAGAGACAGTTAATGTAGTCAACACCTAAAGCACAAAAAAATCAATTACTAACCGAAGTAGAAACGTTATATTTTCAAATTTATAAAATGGAAGAAATAGAGAGAAAGAGAGAGGGAAATACATTTGATTCAGTATCAACTTTGAAATTCACCACTTTGTTCTTATACTTAAATTCCGTAGTCACATCACCAGAGGAAAGTCCTCTGCTCTTCACCAATGTAGATTTCAGGTCCTGAACTTGTGTCAATTAACAAGTAACAAAATTACGGTCTCATTTGACAAACTTCTTCGTAAAATCATAAAAGAGAATAAAACAAAAAAAAAAGGAAATGAACTTCTCGTATAATCTATCTTCTCCGAAAACGGACATGCGTAAATCGATTTTACATCAATTCAATTTACATTTCTATTATGAATATTAATTGAATATTTTATTAAAACAAACCTAACACAGCTACGTTTTCTTGAGATGCAAATGAAGGACACGATTAAAATCATCGGGAAAAAAAATCCGAACGAAATAATTATGCAGCGAATGATAAGATAGAGAAACATAGGGATCGAAAAGTGAAGTGAAAAAAGGGAGAAGAGAGAAAAAAGTGAACGCACGAGACCAGAGTTGGCGGAGGAAGAGATGGTAAATCTCTGATCGGAGTTGTAATCCTTCGTGAGGATATCTGCGAAAGTGAAATCAGAATTTAGTTAGTTTTCGAACGAAAACATAAGAAAACTGAGAATGAATTAGAGAAAGTTGAATACCTCTTCCACTCTTGCCGATATCGGAGAAGAAACCAGGTCCTTTGCCTGACATTTTATCTGCAGCACAGAAACACCACCAACAACCAAGGGTTTATGTAAACCCTTTTCAAAAATAAAAGCCAAAAAAAAAAAAAAGTGAGAAAAAAGGAAAAAAATTATAAAAAAATAATTTGCTCTCGTTGAGAGTCGAACTCAAGACCTCCCGCTTACTAAACGGGTGCTCTAACCAACTGAGCTACGAGAGCGATATATTTTAGTTTAACTCTACATCTTAATGTCATTATTATCATCGATATTCTTATTCTTGAATTTTATGAGTGTGACGAGTGTTTTTGCTTAGACATAGTCCTTTTACTTGTTCAAAAACAAATTGTGGAAAATAATTTTTTTTAATAATTTGTGGTTAGTTCAACCTCATGCCACTGTAAGATAAATGGAAGACCAAGTAATGATTTTGACTTTACCAAATAGTCCTAATTTATAAATATATATTAGTAAATCATTAATTTATATTTAATTTTTCTTTTCATTATTTAAAATATTTTTTATATAAAGATTTCTATGAGAGAAAATAGAAAAGGAAAAATTGATCTATGAAAAACTTTGAAAAAAATCAATAGAAACTTGAAATTTATCCAAATTAATTTTACATAAATTAATTTTAACTTTTCGAGATATGAATTTTTTTGTCTTGGAATTTTTTATTTTTTCAAACATCTTAGTTCTTGAGTAAGTGCACGTTGTGTGTATGATGAAAAAATCCAATTGAAAGATTAAATTACTATTTTACATTTTTTTCAAATTTAAAAAGTATTGGTATAAAAAAAATAGACATGGTTATAATTATATTTATACATATATTCCAAATACAAATGTTTTGCTAATAGAAAAATGGTGAGAAGCTAGTTACAACCGAGTCAAAACCAAATGGCTTAACTAGCCATGAAGAATAAATTTGTCAATCTTATGACTCTGCTTCACAATAGACTAATGACAACTGAATTTGAAGTGGTAATGGTTGGGACCATTGGAAATTTGTAAGGGCTGAGTAGTAGCCTTTATCACTTAGTTAATGTAAATTTAACCCATAATGAAGAAGGATCATAATCTCTTTTTTTCAAATGTAATTATAGTGTTATTTACTAATAAACTACCTTAGATGTGATTTAAAATATATATATATATATAATAACATAAAATTGGTTTTTATCTCTATTGCAAACTTTAGATCATCCAAGTATCTATAATATAAAAATGATTAAAATAAATTTATTTGTATCTGAAATTATTCTTAATTTTTTTTAAATATTATTTAATTTTTTTAAAAGTTTTTATTATTTTGATTACAATCAATGTCTATAATTAGATTGATATAGTGAAAATTCAAATTAAAATAATTTCACATAGAAAATGAGTTATTTCAATATTTTGATACTAAAAACATTTGGATAGTTTTAAAATTTATACCATAAACATATTTAACTCAAAGAAATAAATATTATAATAAAATTAATAATAATAATAATAATAATAATAATAATAATAATAATAATACCGTCCACCATCACTTTTAAGTTGATGTGAATGAACAAAAAATTAAACTATTCATACATTCTAATTAAACTATTTATTTATTTATTTTAAAATGCTTCAACATGACTTTTTTTTTAATCAAATTTTATGAACTAATTTAAAGAATGTTTTCATAAAAAAAATTCAACAGTTTTTTCTTTAACTTTTTGCTAAATTTATTTATTTTATCTTTTTAACTAACTTAACTGTTGAGCTTTCTGCCAAGAATACAATCCATATATGTTATTTTTATTCTTAATATTAGTATTAGTATTAATTAGTATTATCTCTCTATATATATTCATTAGTTAATAGTATTTTTTTAATAATAGTTTTAAAGAAATTAATACTACTAACTGAACCAATTTCTAAAATAATCAATATCAGAAAATTTATCAATGAATGTCTCCATCCAAAAATATAAAATTGGGTGTGAAGTTGAGAAGGCTTAAAGAGAATAGGGATAGTAATTAAGAGGCATAGCTCCATAACCTCAAAGATCACATTATGCCTAGATAACTAAACACCATAATAAGTACACTTCATCAATCATTTCAAATTTGTTGAAAGTGTCTTGGTGGGTACAAAGTACCTCTTGGTTGAATTTTGAAACCTCCTTTTCATTTTAATTATTGAATCAACTCATATCCTTTTCCGCAAAAGAGTGAAGAGAATAATTTTATTGTGTCCATTGTTTCTTGTTGGCTTGTAATTTTCATCACTGTGATGATGTTCTTTTAAACTTTTATTTGGAGAATACGAATTTATCCAGAATTATGTTTTTTATATAATTGATGTAACTTGCTATAATACTTTTTCATTAATTATTTAACTGAAGATTAGATTTGTTAGTTTGATATTATACTAATTGTTACGGTTATCCTAAGTTTGCAGCACCCTCTTTCTTTAACTCATATAGTATTTATTATTTAGTACAAACAAATAAGAAAATATGCCGTAAAAAATGTTAAAATGAAATTTAATTTATAATTGCAAGTATATAATTAATAAATAATTAATTATTTTTTAATTTAAAAACAAATGTACATAACAATAGAGAAAATTAAAAAGATTATAGAAAAGGTAGACCACCGACCGATGGTAGATTCAAATGTGAAGCCCCACGTTATGATCATTAGTCTTATTTAATACATATTTTACAAGTCTTAAGAAACCCACCAATGGTAGAATAGCTTAGATATTACAAAACACTTACCCACTAACCTTTGCGTGAAGAATTAATATTCTAAGAAATGGTTCTCCAACGGGATTAGAATTAAGACACCGATAACCTTCATTTCTTTTTGTTATTCTAACAATTTTTTCGCAGTCTTTCACTTCTTCGCTTCAAGTTTTCGTGAACTTTAAACTAGAACTTTAACGTGTAAAACTTCAGTGCTAGACACTTGGTGGTATTAATACTAGATAATAACGTATCTGATTCTTGAAATTTATATTTATTTATATGATTAGTATAATCCTTTGTTATTGGATCGAATGAAGAATTTATATCGTAATTAAGAATATATTATCTAGTGTTTGATCATTGATTAGTCTCGTTAATCTTCTATTTAGACGTAATGGTTTCGATCGGTATTGACCAAGTACCAGATCTCCAAATGTCGTATGAATCCGATCGATACAGAAATTAAAATCTAATCTAGTCATAATAATAAAAAAAAACATGTAAAAATAATAAATAAATAAATAAAACACTAAAAATTTCTATAATTTTATACTACAACAATAAAAATTTATCTGAGTTATGCTATATGTAAAATTTGTTGAATTAACTATAATTTTATTATTTATCCCTTCATTCTTCCTTACTCAAATTTCTTTAACTCTCAATTAATCTTTGAGAAAAATTTGTTTGAAGATAATATTTGATTGATAATTTTGTAATTATTAATAAACCATCATTTTCATAATAAAGAAAGATTGTATTGATAATTTTTTATTCTTAATAAGCCATCATTTTCATGATAAGAGAGATTATATTGATAATTTTATAATTCTTAATAAATTTCAATCAACTATAAAAGTGTTTCTTCAACAAAAAAGAATATAAAATAAAGAATGAAACTTTATTTTAGAAAAGTGTGAAAAGTGATTATTCACATTGCTATCATTGATAACAATGTTTGATCTACTCACAGTTGGACTTTAATAACAATAATTAATATCTGGGACATATTTAATTCAGTGCTTATTAGAATAGAGCCAGCTCTACGAATAGCAATATCCCTTTATTATATAAAAAGAAAAGAATGGATGTTTTCTCTTTCAACTTTACTTTCTATCTTTCATTTTCTCTTCACCCACATTAGCAACACATTTCATTATTTAAACAAAAAATAAATAAAACCAATAGGAGTACAGTTTATTTTATTGCATTTATTTTGCTTCCCCACTTAATTAAGTAAGTTTTAGTATACTAATTATTTTTTTCATTAAATACGATCATGTCAACCTAGATTTATAATGGATTTGTATTTAAGCTTTACCAAGAGAAGTGTGCTTATTAAAATAAAAAGTCAAATATGTCTATTAAGAAGGGAATTTTAAGTTTAACTCAATTTTATAAAATTAATTAAATTAAACATATATTAAAATGAAAGGTTTAAGTATTTTTTAAGATATTTGTATGTGTTTAATAAATGTAAGTTCTTATTAATTTGGACTAAAAACTTAAAATCATCAATTCATATGAATTTAAAGAGTTGTGTTAATTTTTAAATTTAAAAAATTTAAAAGTTACTAACTTAAAATTATATTACTTAATCAAGGTAAATGTTTACATGATTGGATTCACAAACTCAATTTAATGCAATTATTTTTACCAATATATCTCTAATATAACTCCAACATTCACACAATTAGTCCATTGGTCCTAATTATTTAGAGAAAAGTTCTAATGATAAGAAATATAAATATGGTTGCTAGTAATGAAAGACATAGAAGGGAAAGGTAGAGAGAATAGACGACAAAAGAACACAAATTCAAAGGGTAACAAAGAAATAGATTATATTAGAAAGGGAAGTACCAAAGACCAAGATACAATAAACTAAGTGGTGAAATAGAGATAACACAAAATAGGTCAAAGATGGCAAGTAAAAAGACATCATAAATGGAAAAGAATGACAATTATCATGCAATGGAAAATAAGAAATTCTTAGATGATATTTGTGCAAAGAGATTATCTCATCCAACAAAATTTGACAAGGTACATATATAAGAATGGTGGAAAATTTGACAAGGTACATATATAAGAATGGAGGAAGAGATAGGAGGTCAAGACCAAATAAGATTACACTATCTAGGAGTGAGATCCTTTAGCCTGTATACGGCTGATTCGGTAAAGCTAGTTAGCGCTTGGTTTGGTTGGTCATTTGTCCGACTGTTTTGCGTGTCGAGTTAGGAGTTTGATTCTATGTGTTCTTGTAAAAGGGTTGGACCACCCCTTAAGTGGTTCCCATTTATTTATTTTTTATTGCTGATAAAAAAAGACACTATCTAGGAGATGATATGATATTCACAAATGACGTGAGTGAATGGTTGAGAAAAAAAGAATATTGAGACATTGGACAAAAGTGATATATGAGTATCCTATTATATAATATAAGAGGATTGAGGGGTGAGAGGAAAACTAATAAAAAAAATTATACAAAAAGAAAAAAATATTGTTATTATATGTTTAAAAAGAAAATAAAAAAGAAAAAGTAGAATAAGGTCTTTATTAATACGTGTGGCTCAATCTTGAGACGAATGTAAAAATGAGCAATATAGTTGGATTAATAGGGGGACTGTTTGTATATGGAATAAGAAGGCATTTCAAGTTATAGGGATCTTCACATGACTTGGTCTTTTTGGACTGGAAGGGGTGTGGAAGGAAAAAAAAAGAAGTGTAACATTTGTTAATATGTATGCATCTTGTCATATAAAGAGTAAGATCAGGATGTGGCATGCGTTGAGAGAAATAAAAGAGAGTAATTGTTTGATTGAGCACTTACTACTAGGACAAAAACTATAGTTAATAGTAAGGGTGCAACTTTTTTTTCTTAATAGCGTCAACTCAAGTGCCACGATTTGATAGTGACTTGGCCCACCTGAACTCTGTTACAGAACAATTGATGTCACCTACAACAATCTCTCCCTCAACAATTGTCTCACTAGGAATCAAACTCTTTGATTATGACTCGAGTCAATTGGCCTACACCACAAAACAATTGTGCAGCCTGCAACAATCTTCCCCTAAACAATCACTCCACTAGGAATCGAATTCGTGACCTTGGCTTTGGATTGAGCACTTACCATTAGCCCAAAAATTATAACTAATAGTTAGAAGAGTGTAACAACCCTAGCACCACGAGACATACTAAAAGGATAAGAGGTCAAGTTTATCAAAACACTTCATAGTAGTGGAAAGTTCACAAGAAAAGTTAATTTATCTTCCATAACCTTAGTGTCGAAGCTAGAGAATCCAAAGAAATTAAATGAATACAAATAATTCCTATAAATAAATTGTATATAATAGAATAACAAAAAATTTAATAAGAACGCTCAATACAATTTTCCAAAGAGTAATTGAACAACTTCAAAATAAGTAGTTTAGGAGAAGAAACATGTTACATACTATTTTAGTATCTAGCAAGGTAGTAAATGAGATCAAAAGGTTGAAAAAATGATATGTAGTTTTTAAAGAAGACTATGCAAAAAAGTATACAACTTTGTAAACTATCTACTTGTATGTTATATTTAATGGAGAGATTGGATATGAGAATGTCTCCAATCTAACACAATTTTGGTAATTATAAATGAAAGTCGATGAAGAAATTTAATATACAAGTTGAGTTGTGTCAAGAGGATCCCCTAACTCCATTTCTATTTACATTAGATGGAGAGAGGTTTGGTGCGTTAAAGAGGGAGGTGATATAGGAAAATAATGTACTCGTGTTATAAGGTGGGAAATGACGTAGATGTTAGTATCTATCAGTTTATGGAATATAATTTTTTTGAGAAAGACAACTACAAAATGTAAAGATGTTAAAGGATGTATTGATGAGCTTTGAAAGAATATGATGCCTTAAAAGATCAACTTTTATAAAAGTTGGTTTGGAGCATTTGGATTGGAAGGAAGCATGATCTAGGAATTTGCCAAAAAAGTGGATTATGTTTATATTGTCCTATTTTTTGTACTTATGGGTAACTTGTTAAGGCTAATCCAAGAAAGGAGAATATGTGGAGACCAAACATTATTTAAGTTAATAGAAAGCTAGTGATTTGGAAACTTAAAAGTTTATCGTATGCATGGAAATTTATCACATTGTACGAATGTACAAATGCACATTACTGGTAGCACACGGAGGGAACAAACATGGTCATAAAAGAAATGTGGAGCATATTACAATGTGCAATGACATGCAACATTTAGAGGTAAAAAATTTGTGCTTTTTTAAGAGAAATTCATTCAATGTAGAATAAATGGTACAACAAATTATCTTTGGTTATTAAGAATGACATGAGAGGTGGATAAAATGAAGTTTTCATCTCAATGTTGCTCAATAATTTTGCTTAAAAAATAATTACATACTAAATGTTTTTTACAGTGAACAAAAACAATGAAAAGTTTGCAGAAATACATTAGAAAAAAAAAAGTAAATAGAAACAATAGTTCCTACGAAAGATAAATATAAAAAATATTGAATTGTGCTTAATTTTACTTAGTTGTACCATTTTGTTAGGATATAATTATTTTTCTGGTTTTTTTCCTTTTTAAGTATTTACTATTAGTTGTTATTTAGTATTAAGATGCAATGAACCTAAATACAACATAATTAGTTGTTTTTGTTCTATAAGAATTTAATATCCCTTGTACCAATTATTTATACGAGTCTTCATGTAGAAGAAAAAAAATGTAAAACACATTTCAAGATAAAGTCATGAAAATAAAATTTACCAATTAATATAAAAAATATTATTTTAAATGCAAATATTTTAGAAAAAAAAATCATTACTATTATTTTTAAAATTTAAGATTACCGCAATCATTATTTCTTCAACTTGTTTTTGTTAGTACCGATTAAATAATCATTGAATAGAAGATTTTTGTTAAAAACTACTACGTATTGTTACTTGTGTTCTATTGTCTTTTTAGCGTTAAGGTTTTTACATAAAAATCAATAAATAATATAAATTTTTTTATTCCTGAAAGGTGATTATAAATATTGATGAAAGTTTATGTTATTTTTCAATTAAGAAATTAGAAGAATTATTTTATCAGAATGTAGAAAAATGATTTCCTATACTTTCTTAATGTATTTTCACTTGTAAATAATTGAAGATTGAGGAGTGTAATTAATACTATCTTGAAAGTTTTTAATAAAAAAATGCCTCGAAAATGAGACACGTATTTAATGAATTTATTTATTAGAAATTTGTAAATTATTTTCATTAATTACTTACCAGAAAAATGAGCAGAATAAGAAGATGGAGAAACAATGTTGGTACGTACGCACGAACGCGTTTAAAGGAGCAGTCCTGGCACGTGCCTGAGAGATTGAATTTGGTAAAATCAATCTTCATATGTGTACGTGTCATTAGCAGAGGGCAGGGTTGGGATACACATGTAAAATGTTATCCCACTCCCACTCCCCCATTCATAAATCTTCGCTTTTCGCAACTCCCTTACCAGTCCCCTTTCTCTCCTTCACATTAACCTTTCTCCGAACCTCACATCCAAACCCCAACACGAACCTTCGCTTCGGATCCTAATCCCTCTCATGGGAACCGAGAGCTACACTTACCTAGGACGCAATTTCAGCCAACTCAGCATCAACGACGCTTCCTCTTCCTCCGCCTTCAGCGACTGCAACAGTGACAGATCTGGCGAATTCGCTACCGCTTCTTCGCAAACGCGCCGCTTCCTCATCACCTGCGCCACCGAAAACTCCGACGACTTGATCCGTCAACTCGTCGCCGATCTCCACTCCGCCTCACTCGACGATCAGAAACAAGCCGCCATGGAAATCAGATTGCTCGCCAAGAACAAGCCCGAGAATCGACTCAAAATCGCCAAAGCCGGCGCAATCAAACCGCTGATTTCACTCATTTCCTCGTCGGACCTCCAGCTCCAGGAATACGGCGTCACCGCGATTCTGAATCTCTCGCTCTGCGATGAGAACAAGGAGGCCATCGCATCCAGCGGCGCGATTAAGCCGCTGGTTCGCGCGCTGAGCACGGGAACCGCGACGGCGAAGGAGAACGCGGCGTGCGCGCTGCTGCGGCTGTCGCAGGTGGAGGAGAACAAGGCGGCGATTGGTCGTTCCGGTGCGATTCCGGCGCTGGTGAGCCTTCTGGAGAGCGGCGGAATCCGCGCGAAGAAGGACGCGTCGACGGCGCTGTACTCGCTGTGCACGGTGAAGGAGAACAAGCTGAGGGCGGTGAAGGCGGGGATCATGAAGGTGCTGGTGGAGCTGATGGCGGACTTCGAGTCGAACATGGTGGACAAGTCCGCGTACGTGGTCAGCGTGCTGGTGACGGTGCCGGAAGCAAGAGCGGCGCTGGTGGAGGAAGGCGGCGTGCCGGTGCTGGTTGAGATCGTTGAGGTCGGAACACAGAGGCAGAAGGAAATCGCGGTTGTTATTCTGTTGCAGGTGTGCGAAGATAGCGTGACGTATCGCTCTATGGTGGCTCGCGAAGGTGCGATTCCTCCTTTGGTGGCTTTGTCTCAGTCCGGCACCAATCGCGCCAAGCAAAAGGTATAATTCCATTCCATTTGCATCAACATTTCCACTACTCTCTGCAAACTCCTCGCAACGTGGCACAACATCAAATTAAAAAATAATTATCAAAGGACCAAACTGCAATACGATAAAAGAAATGTCAATTACTATTTCTTCGTCATCTTATTTTTTCTTTTCATCATATAGTTTTCTTAGCAAATTATATAAAGTCTCCTCTGAAATTAGAATAACTTGTAAATGTAGTGCCACATCAGCCTCATTGCACAGTGGATCTCCACTTTGCAATTAAATTTGTGTTAGTGAGCATCGACTCAGTTATTCGCATTGCATCGTTTATGCCAATCTTATTGGTTGTGTTTTGGAATATTTTAGTTATGAAGCTCGTTTCAGTGCTAACATTACTCTTTTGTTATTGTTGTTGGATTTATTTATTTATTTATTTTAGTTTATGGTTTGGTGTGTGTAGGCGGAGAAATTAATTGAACTTCTGCGGCAACCGAGATCCAGCAACGGCGGTGGTCGTGCGTCGGAACTGGCGGTGTAACCTCCGGCAATCATTTATTCGCCGTGGAAACAAACATCACATTTAAATTGTGAATTGGTTAAAAACACAACGTGCGTCCTTCCAAGAGAGACGGAGAGTTAATTAAACTTTGTAAATATCTTCGAGAAGCTTTGTAAAGATTGTGGCACAAATGATACAAGTTTGAGGTTGGTTTGGTTTTTGGGCTATGCAAAATAATGCACTCCCACTCCACGCCATTGTTTTTTTTTTTTCTTCATCATTATTTATATTTTGTTGCTGTGAATGTGAGGGCTGATGGTATGCTTCTGGGCCCTTCAACTATTTATGTAATTATTGCCGTTATAAATGTGGTACTTGTTTATTTGGTTTTAAAATTAGAAGCATATAGTGAGATAAGAGAACAAACATAGTTCTGAAAAGAAGAGAGTTCTTCAAGGCTCCACAGCCAAAAGTGACCAGTGTTTGTTATTTTTTGTACTTGGATTAGGTAGGATGAATAAATAAAATTAAAATGTCTTAAAAAAGGAGGCCTTTATTTACAAGAAAGTGAATAAATGTAATTAAAATATTGGAGAAAATCAAAATAAGATTTTGAAGTGCGTGTAAATCTGGAATACGGACGAGTTGGTGGAGATTTTTTCCCGTGGATTTTTATTCCAAATAAATATTTAAAATTGGAAATAATGGAAGGATGTTTGAAGCAGCATTAAAAAAAAGAATTAAAAAAGAAGAAAAAGAAAAGAGAAGAGAAAACGATGGTTTGAGTAGAAGGTTTCCACATGGTTAGAGAAGAAGAAAGGAACAAAAACTGAAAAGGAAAGTGGGTTAGGAGTTAGGACTTTTGGAACATAGAGTCGTAAGCAGCTTTGGTTTGTGTGGTTATTATTTTTTAATATAATGTTTTCTTTTGATTTTTATTATTATTATTTATTTTCCTTTTTCTCCATAAATGAGGCATAAAGTAAAACAGAAGCGCATGGAAATGACACGTGTACTGTATTCCGTTAAAAATTAGCGGTTAGTCGTTCCCATTATAGATTAGGATGCCTGTGTGGGTCCCCCGTTGACGGCTGTTGACTGAACTATCTTTTCTTTTTATTACATCCACCTTTCACTGCAAGCATATTATTTTTAATTTATAATTTTTTAATATTATTATTATTATTTAGATAAAATATATATTACATCCCTTTTTCTAAAGAAGAAATCCCTTTTGCTACATGATAAAAAGTTGATGGGTTTCATATAATTTATTTTCGTCTGATTCTTTATAAGTTTTGTTAAGATAGACAATTAACTGTTAATGTATATTATTTTATGTAAATAAATAAAAAATGACATATAATTATATGAAGATTGAAGTAATTATATGTTATTAGTTTTAGTAATATTTTAATAATAGTTTTAGCAATAAATAATTTTTTTTTACAGTTTTTAATTTTTCAAAATTATTTACTAGTCTTTATTAAAATAAAAGTTGTTTCAACGACTAAAAAACATTTAGTGAAATTATTTATTAAAATTGAAAAATTTAAAACTATAAATTATTAAACTTTATCACTCAATTCATATTTTTAGTTCTTATATCTAGAAATAAATAAAAAGTAAATGCATAACGTTCAATAGATTCATGGTAGTATCAGTAGATTAATAGTTCAAGAGTGTTTCCCGCACTAACATATGAGAGTTCTCACATTTCTTTATTAATTATAACATATATTGATTTGTAAGATAAATTTAAATAGTTTTTTTAAGAATTAATAATTCTTTGCTTAGTAATTTGAATTTAAAAATTGATAAAAAGAAATAATTTGAGTCTGACCAATAAAATGCCGGCCTCCATCTTATATTTCTATTATTTTTAAAACCCAGCACAAGAAATAATAATAAAAATATAATTATAGGTAATTTGCAATGTGATATACTGTTGAAGTATGCGTAAAATAACTTTTAATATTTGGATAATTTATTTTTATTGTTTTTTTAAATTTTAAATATAATTAAAGATAAACAAAAATATGAACTATTTATATTAAAAAAATAATTTTCTTTATATATTGCTATAAATATATAGTTTCTGATGAAAAACAAAGAAAACAATAAAATAAAAAGTAGAAGTGAAACGAATTTTTTTAAGTACCTTATTAGATTAAAATAATGTAAGAAGGGAAAAGAGATATAGGTTTATATGACATAAATATTTTAAAATAAATAATAAAATATATAATAAGTAATTGTTTTTTAATCAATTTATTCGTGTATTTTTTTAGTTTTAGGAAGAATATTTAGACAGTCCCATATTTTATTTTATTTTATTTCTTTCTACCATATTAAATAAAGAGTTTTTTTATAACTGTGTATTTTTTTAATGTTTTATTGAAATTAGATGATAGAAAATGAAAAAAAAAATGAGAGAAAAAAAGTAGAAATTAATAGAAAATGAGATCATGTATATTAAGTGATAAAAATAAGTATTATTTGTATGTTTGGTTAAACTTGTGCTTGATGGTGAGTAGTACAAAGTAGAGTTATAGGGGTAATCCTTGCAAATTTTAATGGTAAATTTACTTATGAGCTTGTTATGCATATCTTTCATTTTTCAAGTTTAGGTTATGTGGAAATTGTGTTAATTTTTTCATCATGATTTGATATAGTACTATTGTTAGGGGGTTGACAAGGGTATATTCTTTTGTAGAAGCCATGTTCATTTTAACATTTAGGTCAACTCACCAACATGCTATCATTTCTTTCTCTTTTAATTAGGATTAGAGACGTTAAAACTATGACCAATTCTTAATTTAAATAGCAATTGATGTTCACGTTTCCACATGGCAACCAAAGGCTCCAATTTTGGTGGATTTAGAAGATCAAAGGCCTAACCCTAATCAATCATTAAAAATAATTGTATTTTTTTACCTTTTTTAGAAAAGAAGTATTTTAAAAAAATCCTTAATTAATCCTATTAATGTAATTTTAAAGGGTATAAATTAATGCATTTGCAATCAAATTAATTTATTAGTCTTTTTATATTGATTTGATTTTAAATAATTTTGAAAACTAGAGATAATTTATTAGTTATTGGTAATTAGTGAGAAAAAAAAACAAAAGTTGTTAAATTTCAAAGGAACTTTTTTTTTTTTGGAGGTATGTTTTCTTTTATTTTTTTTAAGAAATGATAATTATTTAGTGGTAATTATGGTTGAGATTGACATATAGTCCGGCATAATATTTGTGCAAGAAATATTAATAGAAAATTAATCTTTTTATTTCTTCGTTTTGCCCGTCTTTTATGAAGTGATATGGATTGGTCCATCGTACATAAGTGTTTTAGCTAAGAATTGTGTCTTTCAACTAAAGCATTTAGTTTAGTCAGAAATAGTGGTTCCCAGTTGAGTTGTTGTTATGTCTTGATCAAACCACCTTCTTCCCCTTATATACAATAGTGATCATCCCCCATCCTTCTTGTAACTCGTCCTAATCTGAGTTATATTCACATATTAATTGCAATCTTGCATATAAAGTCAATCTTCGTAATTAACGTCATTCCTTAAATTATGAGAACTAAATGAGATTTTTTCATTCAATTCAAAGATTGACATTAAGTTCGCTTCATCACATGATTAGGCTCGGTCCATAACCTCATAGTCCCCTAACCTCAGGCGTAAGTCAATAAGGCTAATAAGTTCATAACCATTAACTCCAAATATCAGCATTAAGACCGTTTCACCACATGATTGGGATCGATCAATGACCTCACAACCCCTTAACCTTCGGCGTAAGTCAACGAGGCTAATAAGTTCATAACCATTAACTTCAGAGATCGACATTAAGACTATCTTACCACATGATTGCGTTTGAACCATGACCTTACAATAAGAATTGCAGGTTAATTTTGTTAGTTCACCCCACATAATGATTGACTCGGAGGCCAATCCAATCCACATAAGCAAAAATATAAAAAAAAATCTACATCCAAATGTTGTAAAAAATAATTTTGTTTTAATGTATCACATATTTATTACATCTCACCGGGAGTCTAGCGTTAAAAATCAAAATTAAATAAGCTAAGTTAACATAAAATTAACATCTACATCAAATAATATATCAAAGTTAAATCTTCCATGAAAAAAAAAACATAAAAAATAATATTATTGTCTAAATTATTATAAACTATAATAATTAATTATCATTATGTCTTGAATGTAAAAGATCATTTTTTTTTATAAAAATCTTATATATTAGGCATCACTATACTACTTGACATCTCTGACAACTTAAGTAACAACAATCATTTGTCATTACATGAAAAAAAATATTATTAGAAAAAAGAAAATACAAAAATATGGGAGAGACTATACCAAAACTCATATGTTAACAAAAACGATACATAGGTAGACTATACCTATTAATAAAGAATTCTAAGAACAAACTACATGAAAGTCTATTATACTAATTAAATGATTTTTTATGAATAAATACTAAATTAATAATAGAGTTTTTTTTTTCATTTCAATAACATTAAAATATAGTATTTATTTTATTGGGGTCTAAGCAGACAAGAGTTAAAATACTTAGTCTGTCTACTGTATATTTTTGCCTGTCATGTCGATCAACATTATCATCTCTAAACCAAACTCATTTGTAATTTTATTTTATTTTATTCTGAACATACGTTAAAGTATGAAGTTGGTGTAAATATGAAATCACATTTATGCTATTGTATAACATTAGCATGTATTTGTCCAGCTTAATTATTTTTTAGTTTTGTTATTTATTTATTTTAGTCTTATTATTTTAGAAGATTTTATTAAGTTATTTAATTTAAAAAATACAGCAATATAATTCTTTAAAGGCGCAATCAACTAGTTTAATTTTAAAAAATGAAACAAGGTGATATTCAATCCGGTAAAATTGATGTTTTCAGTTTTATAAATTGTCGTTATTTGTTGTTTATAAATTGTATTATGTAATGTAAGTTAAAGTTGTCAACATTTATTTATTAATAATTGCATGAAAAATGGTTACAGTGTTACGTTTTTTTCAAGAAAAAAACGACTTAAGGGACAATAAATTAAAATGTAAGGATCATACTCTTTCATCTCTTAAAAACTAAGCTACTTTATTCAATCTTAAAATACTCACTGGGTTTCAAAATTTAAGGAACTTATTTGAATATTTTATTGATAAAGGAAAAATTGAACAAAATAAATAAATAATAAAACTATAAAGATAATTAAACATAAATGAAGAAATTATGCTATTAAGGTTGATTTAGGAGTGAAAAGAGATAAAAGAAATATCACTTTATACCTACAAGTCTAATTTAATCTAATTCATTTATTATAAATGTCAAACTTGGGGTTTTAAAAAAACAATTTAAGTAAAAAAATTGCAGGTAGGATATGATAGGATTTAAGAATAAATAAAGATAAACTTCAAGTTTCAATGTTTTGTTTGTTAGAGTGGTAAATAATAATAATAATAATAATATGATTATAGTGTGACCATCATAATAATAACATTATAATCATACTAATATTTCTCGTAATAATAATAATAATAAAAGTAGTTAAATATATTTTTTGTGTATACTATAAAGTATAATTAATTTTTGTTTTTAAGTCTAAATTTTTATTTTTTTTATACTTATGTAACAAAATTATTGGAAGACATCTTTAAATGTAACAAACAAGTTTTTCAATATGGATTGTATTATAATATTAAAATATAATACTCATTTGAAAATAAAGTATGTATAAAGAAAAGAAAGTAAAATATGTAAAAGAATGTTAGAAAGTATATCTCTATCATATCCAAAGTCCAATTCTTAATTGCGGGAATGGTGGAACAAAACAATCTAAAATTATTTTCAAAGCATAACATCATTATTTTTTTCAAATTATATTCTCTTACAAAACTACTACTTAGTTGTTCGGTCCCATCAACAAATGCCAACGCTTTATATAAATGTTAAACATAACCAATTTTAAAATTTTTAAACTAAAATAGTGTTATAAATTATTGTGTAAATTTTTTTTATGACTAGTTGGTATAAAATCTTCCAAATAAGAATCTGAAATTCATTATTTAGTTGAGAAATATGAAAAAAAAAGACCATTAGATTCATTCTATAGTGTTGTTGCTAACACACGCTATTGTTTAGTTCACAGGGTGTCATCATTACGAAGATTTTGCCAAAATTATAGGAAATGAAAAATTCAGCCACCAAAGTTGACCAATTCATTGTTAATTTGTCAACTAAAATATATTCCAAATCCATGTGGATGGTGAAATTTTATTCCCAAAATTTATTAAAAATTTATAAATAAAATTAATTCATGATATAAAGTGTAATTTATAAGTATTTTTTAAGATTGAATTAGACTTAATTTTTTTTATTATCTAATTAAAATTATTGAATTTGTTATATCACATGTTTAATTAAATTTAAAGTTTATCTTTTAAAGAGAATTAAAAAGCATAGTCCATAGATTTTATTTTCTCATCTTTTAATTCAGATCCATAGTAAAAATAAGGTTAAAAAGTGAAAATAATGGAATCATTTTCCTTGTAAATAAAGTAATTCAAGCGTATGTGTGAATTTTTCAGAAGTTAAGGCAAAAGTGGAAGAAAATTACATTTTACATGTTATGGATAATCAAAGTGATATAGTTTTGTATTAGATTTTTTTAAAAAAATAAACTTAAAATTATATAATTTATACATTTATTACACATGTGAAATGTGGAACTTAAGAGAACAGCAAAAAGGTTGGCTCAATGTGAACTAAAGCCATTTAAGACATGCATGAGTGCTTTTAAAGATCTTAACTTCAACCTAGCTTCTTTTTTCTTTTAAAGCATGATTTGGTAGAAAAAGTACACAAACGTTTTTATATCTAACGATAGCAATTCACCTTTTAACATTAATAATCATTATTAGATTAAGAATATAATATCACGGTTTATATTATGAAAATAAAGGTGTAATTACAATTTTTTCCCTATATTTAGGGTTAATATTCAATTTAATATAGTGGTTTAAAAAAATGAATTTGGTCTCGAGGCATTTTAAAAATGTTCAATTTGGTCTCTTTCGTTAAGTTTTCACCAACGACGTTAACTGTTGATGACGTGACGCACATAGTGACATTGGTTTACACACATGGATTGAATAAAATTGTAGGGTTTGAAAATTAGGAAAAGAAGAATGATGGAGAGGGAGGCGAAGACGGCACTGCATTAGAATTCTTAATTCCAAGAAGGAGAACAACAACATACATGCAACTCATGGCATTGAAAAGATCTTGTTGCTTTTCACTACAATAATTGACGGGGAAGCATGAAACAGTCGCAACAAAACAAATGAGATTGACATAGTCAAAGTTTCTTGTTTGATCTTACATTTGGAGCAAGGTTCCAAACACATGCTTCCAAGCAAAATAGATACAATAGTAGAGAGTAGAAATCTTAGGATAGTGCATTTAGAATTGCGCCAATGTTGTTTTCATAAGCAAGTCATGCATTAGGTAAAGAAGGAAGTTGAATACTGTGAAGGAAAATAAAGATCTTTTGAATCAGGAGATGAAGTCTTCAATTAAGTGTTTTAGTTCTCCTTAGGCAAATGCCAAATACCATATAACTACAAGAAAATCATTAAATAACAATTAAATTTACAGATACAAAAATAATTAGTCATTATATTTACTAAATTAGATACTAATTCAGAGACTAACAAATTATTCATAATTAAAGTGGTTTCTATTATTAATAAAAATTTATAAAAATTTATAAATTGGTATCTAAAATAGCTACCTAGGTTTTAGAGACTAATTTAGAATATAAAATATTAGTAGTTAAAACCTAGGTAGTTAATCTAGATACCAATTTAGAAATCATTTTATAATTTTGTATTAATAATATAAACCACTTTAAATATGAATAATTTTGTAGTATCTAATTTAGTAAAATAGTAACTAATTATTTTGATCTCTAAAATTAGTTTCTATTTAATGATTTTCTTGTAATGATATAAGCAAAACATTACTTTTAGATCCTAGTCGCACCCCTCCCTTAGCTCCACCACCAAAGTCGCGGTTCTCTCTGCCTCCCTCTTCCTCAATCTTCTTTTTCTAATTTTCAAATTCTAAAATTTCGTTCAGTCCACGTGTGCAAACCAAACCAATGTCACTATGTGCATTATCTCATAAATAATTAACACTGCCCCAAATATAGGGATAAAAATGTAATTATACCTAAAAATAAATAAGAAAATAATTTATTTTACTTTTTATTTTGTCTGAAAATGTTACATAAACCTATTTTAACTGAGTATAGATATGATATTGGAATGGAATAAGTAAATATTTAAAATTTATATATTAATTATGTATTTGTTGAATAATGAGTTTAAAAACAAATTATTTTATATTTATTAAATAATTTCTCACTTTTAAAATATAAAACACTCTATTTTCTCTATCTTCGTAACTAACTACTTATATTTTTGTGATGAGATCGCATATAATAAAAGGTAAAGAATAGATTAATTAAAATTGTTCATAATTTAAGTTTATTGATTCCTTTAATCAATTTTTTTATTCATTTGTATGTCATTGAATTTAGGCTTTATAAGTTAGATTAGCTCAAAAATAGAATTTTCCATATGGATTAAGTTATTACGATGTTTTGATAGTTAGTTTTTTGCATTTTGAAACTATTTGAATTCGTGTGTGTTTTTTGGAAGGTTCGAAACTTTTGAGGAAAAAAATTAAAAAAAATCCTTTGATGAATACAAGACACACAAGTAAAAGTAAGAATGTCTTAAATAGTTTATTATTACTTTGAGTGATATGATGTATGACATTTTGTCATTCATTTCAACTATATGTTTGAATTTTATTACTTGCGACAATGATTTGATTGGTTAAAATAAGACAAATACTTGACCAAACTATAGTTTAAGGTATTATTACATGAATTCACAAATATAAATGAGATATTTTTTTGTTTTATTTTACTAATTGTCTAAATTACATATATATTAAAAATCTCAAGTTATAAGAAGGTGAAGATGTTATTGTACTATTCTTTATAAATTTTTTATGTAAAGAACTATTATGATTTTTGAGGTTGATATTAGTATATCTAGAAAGGGTTTGTTATTATTTTTCATTAAGATATACTTAATAAGAGTTTTATAAAAAAAATAACAAATTATCATGATATCATAAAAGATGTAATTGAAGCTTTTTATATTTGTAAATTTTTTTATATTTGTAAATTTCAAGTTAGATATAATTTGTTGTTGTGATAAAATCATTTATTTAAAAATGTATTGTTTGTGTATGAATTACTACTGCATATTATGTCTCTATGAATTTTTTTAATCCTAACTCACTTTTACTTGTTGGTATTTTGAGATTTATTATATAATTTTATGTGAAATATTTAGTTAATTTTAAAAGATTATTTAGAAATATATCTTCAACCAGGATAATTATAGAATTTCAGTTAGGGTAATATAATAATATGAAAAAAAAAATTATTTAAAGTAAATTTTAGTTATTGATATTTATTTTAATAATATCAAAATTCAATTCATAAAATAAAGATAAAAATTATAAATTGAAAGAAATGAAAGATTAATTTAGAAAAAAAACCATTGATAAAAATTATTAAAAACACTACTAATTAGTAGTTCTGGAACCACTTTTATTAAGATCAATATTCTATTTTTTACTTTATTTTGTCTTTTCTACGAGTCCTTCTTTATTGTACTGCATCATTATCATTATGGTTGGGCCGTATCTTTTTGTATTTTTGTTTGATTCATTATTTTATTGATGGTCTTGTCTTTTCTTGTCCCATGAACTTTGGACCAAAAAATATCATTAAAGTAGACACCACCAAACTCAACAAAATAATTGGAAAACATGTCCAATTAAATAATTTTGTATGAAACTATAAAATAATACATCTTATTAAATAATGTTTTAGGAATACGATAAAGAAATCGAAATAATAATAAAAATAATTAAAACCTCTTATTTGACATATCATATATAAAATACGTATAATTTTTAAAATGTAGTGTATGGAGACACGAATCTATATATTATATAATTTTAAATTATATAAATTGACAATAAAAAATTATGTGTATAAGTATGTAGTTTTTTTTAGTAGAAAAATATTGTTTATGACTGGTTCAAAAGAATTTATTCCTTATTTTTATAATTATAATAATAAATTATATAATAAATTTAAATTTTTAGAAAATTAATATATTTATTTTTTTAAAACTATGTTAGAATTGTGTTAGAATTATCAAAAATCTAACAGATATTTTTTGAATTGAACATTCACCGATATATCTTATTAGTGATGTACGGGTGTCGATATCCGATACATATCATATTTAAGAGACGTGTATGAATCTTATAAAACATATCAAACCAACAGAAAACATGAAAAATATTTATTTTAATTTATTAACCTTTATTCGGCATTGCAAAGTTATTTACAAGATGTTATGTTGTAGGAAGTTATAACAAATGGACGATTATTTTTTTACTTTAGCTACCCAATCTTTTATTATAACTTTGTGCGTACTTTCAAAAAAGAAAGTTTTTTTTTCTCTTCAAATTATTTCCTTCCTTATTAAATTATGTAATTCTCTTATATTAAATATATAATTCTTCATTATTAATAATTTGTTATCTTTCAAACACTACTACTTAATTTAACTTTATTTAAATTTCATACTTAATATAAAATTAAATGTATTTTGGATAATTCAATTTATTGATAAAAAAAGTAATTAAAATTTGTATTCTTATAATATTATCGAATTATAATTTGTATTCAACTTTTAAATTTGTTGCTCCATATTAAACAATTATATATATAGTTCTAGAAGTCTTATATTACATAAAAGTTTAAAATGTTCTTACAGGAAAAACTTAGTACTTAACTTAAGAAAAAAAAAATTAGTTGATGACATTTTGTTAATGAAAACCCAGCATTTATTCAAAGATTTCTAATCAAAAGTCTGATTCTGAAATATGACAAGCATCAGATACCCACCTTGGAAGGGGTTTAAATATTTAATAATAAAAATTCTTTAATAATAATTGTTAAGAACTACTTATATTCACATTAAGATGAAATAGAAATTAGCTTAACGAAAATAGAAAAAAAGAGAACTAGATTCTGGTTTTGACAAATCATGCGTTTTTCCTATTAAAACTACCAAAGAAAATGCAACTACAATTTAATTAAATACATAAATGATGACAAACTTCTAATTTGATCGCTAGTTTCATATACTATTTCATGCTGAGTTTATAGATATAATATGATATAACAATAAGTTTTTTAAAATAATATATACAAAAGTGATTTCTCAAAATATATTCAACTCTTAATGTAACATATATTGATTCCTAGATAATGTGGTCTATAAAATAGAATTCCAAAAACTCGTTCACATTCTGATGAAATGATGACATCTTTATTACTTAGATTTAGATTATTAATAAAGTCAAAAAGTCAAAATATGAGTTTTAATATTAGACACTACAACCATATTATCATTTTCAGGAATCATTTCAATTTTTATCAAAATTATATAACTCAGTTTGCTTTTACTTTGTTGAATCTTCGTATCTCCCTTCAAGTTGCTACACTTTAATTCTTTTTTAGTTGTCACGTTTGAGATAACAATCTCATCATCATTTGAGTATGTGTGAGACGATTGGCGAGAAGATTCATTGTATTTGATGTTCCTTAGTGCGAAAATAATTTTCTTTTTGAGTTTTGAACTCTATTTTTGCACATCCCTAAATTTTTTGTTGGATTTTGTAGTTTTCAAAAAAATGAAAAAATTAAGTGAACGAAAACATAACCATCACCAGTAAAAACACCACAAAACTTATCTTAACTACGAACTGTACCGGTCGGTACCGGACGACCGCATTGTCCGAATTAAATTATCCAATTAAGCAAGGAACATGGTTACACGTGGGACAAACGGTTACAATTCCCACTGAGTAACAAACACACGTGAGCACTCCCTGGATTTTCGGGAACACCCCCTAGATCCCAGGAAACCATCTAACACGATCCAGACCACAAAACACGTCGTAACCACTAATGACCCAGAAGGCCCAAGCCCAAAGGGATATACAAAAGAAGAGAAAGAAAGAGAGAGAGGTATGTTTTTCAGATTATCACAGATTCTCACTGAGAGAGATTACTGACTTGAGCGTCGGAGCACAATCGCAGGTACCCCCACCGGCCGACCGAGGCACGCGAGGAAGAAGGAAACTCGAAGGACAAGACAACTAACACTGAAGCAGACACCTTGTATCGACGTGGATCAACATTACTCAGTCCCCAATATCCATACAGGTACAATTGGCGCCCACCGTGGGGCCGAGTAATCATTATTCCCAGACCCAAAGATCCCAACGCCTGAAGATGGGCTCAACGACAAACAACAACAACAATGATATCTCTGAAGAGCATAGGACCATACTATAAACCCTCCAGATTTAGATGCAGGAGTTACTCCAAAAAGGAGTCATCGATCAACTTCGCCAGGATGAAGAAAGGAAAAGACGAGAAGAAGAGCGTCAACAACACGCAGAGGAGATAGCACAATTGAAAGAACAGAACAAGAGATTGTTGGATAGACTTGAGCAATCTGAACGCGAAGGGCATTCACGTGCACCTTCTCCATCACCGTTCCAATCAGGAACAAGAACAATAGCCCAGGCTATACCTCACACGTCACTCGTTCAACACACCCATCAGAGTGTAAATCCAGTAACCCCAAACAAGGTAGCAAACCCGAAAGGCCATCCGTTCACTGATGACATCATAGCCACTCCTCTCCCTGACAAGTGGAGGGGCTTAACGATAAACCTTTATGACGGTTCCACAGACCCAGACGAACATCTGAATATATTTAGAACTCAAATGACCCTTTACACAACCGACCGAACGGTATGGTGTAAAGTCTTCCCCACCTCTCTCAGGGAAGGCCCCCTTGGATGGTTTTCGGACCTTCCACCCAATTCCATTACAAGCTTCGACGCTTTGGAATTGAAGTTCACCACGCAATACGCCACAAGTAGACCTCATCGGACATCCTCCATGTCTCTTCTAAATGTCAAACAAGAAAGGGGAGAATCATTGAGAACATTCATGAACAGATTTAGCAAAGTGTGTATGAACATTCGTAATCTTAATCCAGAAATAGCCATGCATCATTTGGTCTCGGCCATACTACCAGGAAGGTTCACTGAAAGCCTTATCAAACGACCTCCGTGCAATATGGATGAATTAAGAACAAGAGCAACAAAGTTCATGCAGATAGAAGAACATATTGACTATCATCGAAAAACTTATGCTGAGAACACGGACAAGAGCAAAGGGATTCGTCCCCCCACAGTACCGACCGACCGAGAACGACATCGCCCCAATAGGGGACCCCGTTTCCACAACTACACTCCCTTGATTGTACCAAGGGGTAAGGTTCTCGACGAAGCACTGCAGATTGAATTGATTCCGACATTGAGGCCATCACAAACCCCTCCCAATGCCGACACCAGTAAACGTTGCCAATACCATCGTAACTATGGCCACACGACCGAAGGATGCCAAACACTGAAAGATAAAATTGAAGAGCTCGTCCAGGCCGGTCATCTGCGCAAGTTCGTGAAAACCACCATCACTGCACCCAGGTCACCCCAGCGTGATCATGATCCCCGCGAACGTTCGGGACGAAGAGACGACCGGACCCGTGACAACCACTATCGTTCAAACAGAAGAAAAAGAAGCGAAAGTCCGATCAGACGAACGAGGCCTAAAAGCGAAAGCCCTGAACGTAGAAGTCGAACTAAACAAAAAGTTCGCACAGTCATCAATACAATCGCTGGACCGGTGTCGCTCGGTCAGCCCCCTCAAGAAATTAGTTACATTGCAGGTGGCTTTGCGGGTGGAGGATGCTCTAATTCAGCAAGAAAAAAACATTTGAGAGCAATTCAATCCGTTCATTCGACTCCCACACAACGCCGACCGCATATACCACCAATCACTTTCACTGACGAAGACTTCACAGCAATCGATCCATCTCAAGATGACCCCATGGTAATAACTGTGGAGATAGATAAATTTGCAATTGCAAAAGTTTTGGTAGATCAGGGTAGCTCGGTCGACATCCTATATTGGGAAACGTTTAAGAAGATGAAGATTCCAGAAGCAGAGATACAACCCTACAACGAGCAGATAGTTGGTTTCTCAGGGGAAAGAGTGGATACGAAAGGATTTATCGATCTATACACCACGTTCGGGGATGATTACCTCAGCAAGACCATCAACATACGATATCTACTCGTTAATGCCAATACATCGTACAATATTTTGCTCGGTCGACCATCTATCAACAGATTGAAAGCCATTGTCTCAACTCCTCATTTAGCTATGAAGTTCCCCTCGGTCAATGGAGATATAGCAACCGTGCATGTAGACCAGAAGACAGCACGAGAGTGTTATGTAGCTAGCCTGAAGGTGGAGCCGACCCGAAGGCTTTATACCACGTCAGCCGAACGGACCACAGAGCGAAGAGGTCGGTCAACAGAATGACGCTCCAGAGGAAGAGAATCTAGAAGACACTTGGTCGCTTTAGTCGATCTAGATCCTCGACTGGATGATCCCCGAATGGAAGCAGGAGAAGATCTTCAACCCATATTCCTTCGGGACAAAGACCGGAAAACATACATGGGAACATCCCTCAAACCAGACGACCGAGAGACGATCGGTAAAACATTAACAAAGACCGCTGATCTTTTCGCCTGGACGGCTGCAGACATGCCAGGGGTAAAATCAGATGTGATTACCCATCGATTGTCTGTTTATACAGAGGCCAGGCCGATCGCTCAAAAGAAAAGGAAACTAGGTGAAGAACGGCGCAAAGCCGCACGAGAAGAAACCGACAAGCTAATTCAAGCTGGTTTTATTCAAAAGGCCCACTATACGACATGGCTAGCCAATGTAGTGATGGTAAAAAAGACGAATGGAAAATGGAGAATATGCGTAGACTACACAGACCTTAACAAGGCGTGCCCAAAGGACTCGTATCCTCTACCTACTATCGACCGGCTGGTCGACGGTGCAGCCGGTCATCAAATCCTAAGTTTCCTTGATGCTTATTCAGGTTACAATCAAATACAAATGTACCACCGTGATCGAGAAAAAACCGCGTTTAGAACAGATTCTGATAATTTCTTCTATGAAGTCATGCCGTTCGGCCTCAAGAATGCAGGAGCCACATACCAGCGACTCATGGATCACGTATTCCACGACATGATCGGTCGGAATGTAGAAGTATACGTTGACGACATCGTCGTCAAATCAGACTCTTGCGAACAACATGTTTCTGACTTAAAAGAGGTTTTTCAAGCCTTGCGTCAATACCGCATGCGTTTAAACCCGGAGAAGTGCGCGTTCGGCGTAGAAGGGGGGAAGTTCTTAGGCTTCATGCTCACACATCGGGGTATAGAGGCTAATCCAGAAAAATGCAAGGCAATCACCGAAATGCGAAGTCCCAACGGACTCAAAGAGATCCAGAGACTAGTCGGCCGTCTCACTTCGTTGTCTCGATTCGTACCTAAGCTTGCCGAACGAACGAGACCCATCATAAAACTTCTGAAGAAGACAAGTAAATTTGAATGGACAGATGAATGTGAACAAAATTTCCAACAGTTAAAAGCATTTCTGGCATCTCCACCGGTCATCCAGAAACCGAACGCACGGGAACCCATTGTGGTCTACCTCGCCGTCTCCAATGAAGCGGTGAGTTCCGCTCTGGTACAAGAAATTGAAGCGGAAGAACGACCGGTATATTTTGTAAGTCGAGTCTTACATGACGCAGAAACCCGGTACCAAATGGTCGAAAAAGTTGCCTTCGCTTTGGTCATTACCGCACGACGGATGCGGATGTATTTCCAAAATCACAAGGTCATTGTTAGGACTAACTATCCCATTATGAAGATTCTCACCAAACCTGACCTCGCCGGACGAATGATAGGTTGGGCAGTCGAACTGTCAGAATTCCACATCGAATACCAACCCAGGGGAGCCATCAAGTCCCAAGCCCTCGCCGACTTCACAGCAGAACTCACTCCCTATCCGACCGAACGGACTCCCTGATGGACACTACGTAGATGGGTCATCTAACAGTCGTTCGTCCGGAGCAGGAGTTGTACTTGAAGGACCAGGGGAGATTGTTGTCGAACAAGCCATGAAATTTGAATTTAAAACTTCCAATAATCAAGCCGAATACGAAGCTATAATCGCAGGTTTGCATCTGGCGATTGAATTGGAGATAACAAATATAACTTGTAAAAGCGACTCCCGTCTAGTCGTCGGACAACTTACAGGGGAGTATGAGGTAAGAGAAACATTACTCCAACAGTATTTTCATTTCGTAAAAAATCTTCTAAACAGGTTCAAAGAAATCTCCTTCCAACACGTACGGAGGGAAAATAATACTAGGGCGGACGCTCTATCGAGATTGGCTACCCTAAAAAAGAAAGGCGTCCACCGGTCGGCCATACACGTGACCCTGGCTAAACCAAGTGTTGGTACCGAAGAATGCATGGCGACTGACACCCAACCTAACTGGATGACTCCCATAAAACAATATCTTACCGATGGTGTATGCGATCCACATTTGGAGAAAACGATGAAGTTACAAGCCGCCCGATACATACTGATTGGCGAAGATCTTTACAGGAGAGGGTATTCCCGTCCCCTCCTAAAATGCCTTGGTCCAGAACAAGTCACTTATGTAATGACCGAGTTACACGAAGGGATATGCGGAACCCATTCAGGAGCGCGAACTATGTCCGCCAAAATTCTAAGAGCAGGATACTACTGGCCGACCTTACAGGGAGACTGCACTGAATACGTTCAAAAGCGCGTGAAATGTCAAGAGTTCGGCACCTTATTGCACCAAAAACCAGAACACTTGCACTACATCCTATCCCCTTGGCCGTTCGTGAAATGGGGAATGGATATTATCGGACCTTTCACACCCGGAAAAGGGCAATGCAAGTTCCTACTGGTGGGTATAGATTACTTTACCAAATGGATTGAGGCTGAACCACTAACAGCCATCACCGCCCGGAACGTACAAAGCTTTGTGTGGAAAAACATTGTCTGCAGGTTCGGCCTACCTCAGATCATTATCACAGACAACGGTCGACAGTTCACCGACCGTGGGCTAGCTGAATTCTATGAGAAACTTCACATCAAACATATAACGAGTTCGGTCGAACACCCTCAAACCAACGGTTAGGCGGAAGCCGCCAACAAAGTTATTCTCAATGAGTTAAAGAAGAGACTTGGCCCGTCCAAGGGAAATTGGACTGAAGAATTGTTAGAGGTTCTGTGGGCTTATCGTTGTACTCCCCAGTCAACAACTCAAGAAACACCTTATAGCCTGACGTACGGCACAGAAGCCATGATTCCGGTCGAAATCGGCGAGCCTTCACTACGCCGACAGACGTTAGACCTAGACTTAAACAAGGAAAGTCTACTAGTCGGCCTCGACCTCATCAATGAATTAAGGGACAAATGCAAGATAAGGGAAGAAGCATGCAAGATACGAGCAGCACGAAGGTACAACTCCAAAGTGAAGCCACGAAGCTATCAGAAAGGAGATCTAGTTTGGCGCATGCGCAGCGACGCCCGGAAGGACGGAGGAAAGTTTTCAAGCAATTGGGAAGGTCCGTTCCGCATCTCCGACACAGCAACAGGAGGAGCTTATTACTTAGAATATTTGTCAGGAAAATCTGTACCGAGAACGTGGAATGCCACGCATCTCAAATTCTATTACAGTTGATGAATAAACTTAGTGCACTCTTTCCTCGCTCGGTAGTTTTATCCCTAAGGAGGGTTTTCTACCGAGAAGGTTTTAACGAGGCACTTTAAATCACCAATCTTGGTCAGAAATTCAATTAATTCACCGTTCATTCGGTCGGAATACATAACTAAAGTTATCCGAATTATAACTTAAACGTTATTCACCAATCTTGGTCATAAATTCAATTAATTCACCGTTCATTCGGTCGGAATACATAACTAAAGTTATCCGAATTATAACTTAAACGTTATTCACCAATCTTGGTCAGAAATTCAATTAATTCACCGTTCATTCGGTCGGAATACATAACTAAAGTTATCCGAATTATATAACTTAAACGTTGTTCACCAATCTTGGTCAGAAATTCAATTAATTCACCGTTCATTCGGTCGGAATAGATAACTAAAGTTATCTGAATTATAACTTAAACGTTATTCACCAAATCTTGGTCAGAAATTCAATTAATTCACCGTTCATTCGGTCGGAATACATAACTAAAGTTATCCGAATTATAACTTAAACGTTATTCACCAATCTTGGTCAGAAATTCAATTAATTCACCGTTCATTCGGTCGGAATAGATAACTAAAGTTATCTGAATTATAACTTAAACGTTATTCACCAAATCTTGGTCAGAAATTCAATTAATTCACCGTTCATTCGGTCGGAAGATATAACGAAAGTTATCCGAATTGTAACTTAAACGTTATTCACCAATCTTGGTCAGAAATTCAATTAAATTAATTAACCGTTCACTCGGTCGGAAATTCAATTAAATTACCTTAGTCAGAAATTCAATTAAATTATATATAAATGTCCAAGTTACGCGCGACATCAAATTCTTCATCAAAGCACCGTCGTCCGGTATTAAACTGCGTGGTAGTAGCAACATGAAAATAAATTCGATAGCAAAAAGTAAAATAGTTCAAAACACGCCACAAAGCAATAAAATTGTCTTTAGCCCACACCCCGGGCCCAGGTAATGAAAATATTAAACAATATCAAGGGTGTCATCCGGTTGCATCGACTCCTCCGGCGGTACGGTATCATCTGCACGTGGCATCTCTTCGGCCTCCTCGTCCCCCAGAGGCATCAGACGGTCGCCCACAACATCCATGTTCGAGTCGTATCGCTCATCGTCGTCCGGCACCCCATGGAAAAAGGCGACCTGCCGAACTCCCTGCCTGAATGACTCTTCGTTGATGCGCAACATGAACCCTTGCAGCTGTTCAACTTGAGCACTCAACAATTTCTGCACCACAAACACGAAGGTAAGATACAAATATGTTATCAGCCGAACGACCGCAAGAAGAAGGTGCTCACCATTTAGGTCCACCCACTGCTTGGACGACCCGTAAAGGGCTATCAGTTCCCGCGTAGGGAGCCTACACGGTAATTAATTCACGACCATCAAAATCTCTTGGTCGATGGGAGACAAAGATTCCCAAAGCCGATGGTCAAGGGAGGTGGGATTCTCCGTCCAATGGAATGGAAATTTTGTGCTTCCATCGGCATTATAGAATAGATCCCGACCGTCCTGCTCGACAAACACTTTAAAAAAGTAATCTTTAAAATTCTTATACGAGGTAGTAAAAGCAGCAAAGCGTACGTTCCCCGGACGACTGGATAACGACAACCAACCTACTGGGGTACTCGGGTATGTGTTATAATAATATAAAAATGATTCGGCGGTCGGCAGGAGTCCAAATATCTGACAAATAACTCGGAAGGCTTGTAAAACGGCCCACGAGTTAGGGTGCAATTGTGTCGGTGCGACATTGAGAATCCGAAGGATACTCATGGTAAAATCATCAAAAGGTAAACCTACGTGTAAATGGGAAAACAAGGTACTATACACAAAGAAAAAGTCGTGTGGAGCATTCTCCCGGCCATGACACACACGGTCGGTCATATCGCATATATCGACATATAACGCATCGGCCGGGCAATCCGGGGTCAGAAAATTTTTATGGGTTGCTAGAAACCGATCTAATTTATCCGAAGACTTTATTTTACTGAGGATTCGAAGAACGGTAGGATCAACCCAATCATAACTTGGGCCGTCCGATGCCTGACTCGCACCGCGAGTCAAAGACGAACCCGCGACACTCGAAGACTCCTCAGAAGAAGGCATGACTAACCTTGAAACGAAGAAGAAGACACTGGCAGCAAAATCGGCACCTAACAAAACAGAGCAAGCAACCCAAAACTCAGAGCAAAAGGAACGAAAAACCCTCAACTCTACAAATGAAATACTATTTATAGGCAAAGAGATGGGAAGCAAAACCCCTGCGTTCGTCTAACACCATTACATCAAATATAATCCAACGGTCATATACGCTCGGCATACGAAACGACACGTAATCCCTACCATTCAATCGATCCAGATGTGACAGCATCCCCAAACGGCAACTCTGCCATGCGTCACATCTCTGCCACATATTAATGATGCCAGCTATCACGCATTGTTTCAATAACCCCCTGAGCCTTATACGACTCTTCGTCCTTACATGATCTCGAGCCTGGGGGGCAAGTGTACCGGTCGGTACCGGACGACCGCATTGTCCGAATTAAATTATCCAATTAAGCAAGGAACATGGTTACACGTGGGACAAACGGTTACAATTCCCACTGAGTAACAAACACACGTGAGCACTCCCTGGATTTTCGGGAACACCCCCTAGATCCCAGGAAACCATCTAACACGATCCAGACCACAAAACACGTCGTAACCACTAATGACCCAGAAGGCCCAAGCCCAAAGGGATATACAAAAGAAGAGAAAGAAAGAGAGAGAGGTATGTTTTTCAGATTATCACAGATTCTCACTGAGAGAGATTACTGACTTGAGCGTCGGAGCACAATCGCAGGTACCCCCACCGGCCGACCGAGGCACGCGAGGAAGAAGGAAACTCGAAGGACAAGACAACTAACACTGAAGCAGACACCTTGTATCGACGTGGATCAACATTACTCAGTCCCCAATATCCATACAGGTACACGAACGTTTACCACCAATCACCACAAGCAACCACCACCACTTGAAAATATCCACCATACTTAAAAGAGTATTGTTGGAATTAAAAAAAATAAAAATATGAAGGTGCACGAAGAAGGTATAGGATGCAGTGAAAATTTACACCATATAAAATAACATAAGACTCTAAATCCAACCAATCATATGTCCATCTCAAAATCCTACTTTAAGATCTAATACAACTGAAATTAACAAGAATAATATCCACATAAAAAGTTGATAACTACGATAAAAAAAAAATCAAATGTCTTTATCTATACATAAAAAATTAAAATAATCATGTACATGAAAAGAAAGCATTTTTTTTACGTTTTTCCAGTGAAGAATAAAACTAAAACCATAAATGTGTTGCACATAATATGTTTATCAATTTTCACATGTATATTTCATATCAAAACAATATATAAGAGTTAGGTGTTTGCATAGCATATATAATAAGTCTACATGCAATATTGGTTTTAATATTTGTTAGAATTCGAAATGTGAATCTCATATTTAATAGAAGAATGTAAGATCAACCACACATATATATATATATATATATATATATATATATATATATATATATATATATAATTTTATAAACTAATTATCTCAATAGTTTAGGTTGAGAGTAGTGCATTGATTTCTTATATAATTTAAAAATTATTTATTAATATTAAATCTATGGAACCTTCTCGTTTGATGTGAAATATATTCGTTTCTAAGTGAATAAAATAATTAAATTGACTATCATTTAAATGTTTAAGAGATAAATATGTGTATTAATTAATGTGAATTGTTTCTAATATTTTGAGCATCAAAATAAGAAGAATAATATAACGTCATTAATGGCGTACTTGTCAAGCAAAACTAAATAGACTAACATATCACATTATTTTGTTATTAAATTTTTTATAGTATATGCAGAAAATATTAAAATCAAATTATTAAAATAAAAATAAAAATGACCATAATTTTATAAGTACTATTTTTTTCTTAGAAAGATATAAGTATGCAATGCATTTATAAATTAAGTAATTTAATATCTAAAAGCAGTCATCATCATAATTTTATCTAATTAAAATATTAATTAACCATTTAATTATAAAAATATTAAAATGATTAAGTGTAATCTTAAGGGAATAAGTGAGCCCATTCCTTGTCTAATGGAGCAAGCTAAAACCCTAACCTGAATTTGTTTAATTCTCACTTAAACTTTATCCTCAATATTCAAACCTCAACTTTAAACTTAGGTTGCTTTCCGGAGAGAATAAAAAAAGACAGGGTATATTTTCAGGTAAAATAAATCAATAAAAATTTCTCAAACTAGGCCGAAGCCCAATAATAAATGGGCCACAAAATCAAAACAACACCTTCCATAATAATAACAACTACAAGGTAAATTCTCCCTTCACGGATCTGTAAATTAATTTGTGAAAATTCAGTTTTAATCTTTTGTTACTATTGAATAATCTCAAATGAAACATAATTTCACAGTACGAAGATAATTTTTTTAGTTTCATACTTTGCTAGTTTTTTTTTAAGTTGTTTAATATGAATTTAAACATGATTTTTGTGAGGCTGCATTTTTAACCTTGTATACAACAAGAGCATTTGATTAATTAATTTCAGTTCCATTATCAATTAGGAAAAAATTAAAATTAAATAATAAATACACAAAGATTATTAACGTTATGAGATATCTCAAAAATAAATATCTCAAAAATAAATAACATTTCTATTTCCAGTGGGATACGAAGAAACATCGATTTTTTTTATCATGTTAATGGGTGAGTATTGTCATATTTTTAACCAATAACATCATTACACAACTCTAAAAAAAATATTCTACAATAAATTACATCCGTTTTTTCTATTACATATAAAAAAAATAAACAATTTGTTTGTTTTTTTTAAAATCCTAAAGAAAAAGAGAAAAACAACTTAAAAAAAAAAAAAAAAAACATCACACTTCCCACTATATTTAAAAAAAATGCATTATTAAAAAAAATAAAAGATAGGAAGTGGAGGAAGAATTTGCCAACTACAACCACAATAATATTAATAATAAAAACTACAATCACACTAACAAACAAGTCTCTCTCTCATTTCTTCTATTTTTTTTTCCTCTAAAAAAATAGGAGAGAACTACAAGAAACAATAAAAAGAAAAAAGAAATACTAAAACCATTCTCCACAACAATCTCTTTATCATCCACTAAAATCCATTAAAAATCTCAACTTGGAATTGAGAAGTAATTAATTTTAGTAAAAAATAAAGAGAGTGTTTTAGTTTAACAATAATGATAATGTTTTGGTGATGACAGAGAGATACTACTAAAACTTGGGACGCATCACGTGAAATCCACGTGCAAAGACTCTTATCCTTAAACAAAAATCCGAAAGTCTAAGAAGCAACACCCACACGTTATTCGCCAGGTGTCAACTTTGGGAGCCTTTGGTACATTTCTCATAGGACCCTTCCCTAGTAGCTTCTACCCTACCCTTCTTCTACCTTCTACTACTAATACTACTGCAACACTTAATTAATCAACTACCACGCGCCGCCGTACTCACGCGCTACTGCGACAGTGCAATCTCCAACTGCCGGGCCAGGTAGGAGGGGGCGCTCAGGTGAGGGAGGTGGCCGTCCGTGTCCAGCCACTGGATGGTGCTTTTTCCGCCGATGTGCTCCTTCATGTACTTGGCCACGGTTTCAGGCACGGACATGTCACGTGCCGTTTGCATGATGCAACAGGGCACGCTCACCAGACCCAGAATTCCCCTCAGGTCGCTGTTGAAAACCGTGCGCGACACGAACAGCGAGATGTCCGGCCGCATGTTGAACAGCGTCCGGGAAAACTCCCGCACCGCCGTCGGCACGTCCGCCCCCACCGCCAGCGGCGCGAAGCCGTTCACCCACGCCTCGTAGTTGGCCTCCATTGCCGAGAACACCTGCTCGATCTCTCCCTGCTCGAATCCCCCGTGGTAGTCCTTGTCGTTCAGAAATCTGACAAAATTCAACCATCGGTAAGACTTCTAATCACTCTTCTTCAATCAATTACTCACTCACACACATTACTTTCCCCTTTCAAATCAACACTCTGCATCATCATCTGCATGCTCCTAACCCCATTCAAACTACAGGTATCACTGCTTGGTTGAATGGGTTGGAGAAAGGTGTTTGAGATGAAAAGAAAACAAGATTTTGTGGAAGTGTTGAAATGGAAAAAAAAGCTGGGTTGAAGTTTGATGTAGGAAAAGAAGTGGAATTGAAAGAGGTGGGTTCATGATTAGCCCCTCCATTATGTAGTTTGAATCCAAACATACACCAATTACACTGAGACCACAGTTTTTTTTTACCTCAAACAACATAAATCAGTATGAAATTGTCAAGTTCCATGGATCAAAGAAGGTTGAGAAAATAAAATTTAATCCAAACATGAATACATACATACAAGTGGTAACAGAAATTTGAAGCAGAGAGGAAGCAAAAATGAAGTAACGGAAGAGGAGAGGGTTTGGTTGGGGTACCTGGGGGAGGCGCCGATGAGGATGAGTTTGGAGAAGAGTTCGGGGCGGCGGATGGAGGCGAGCATGCCGATCATGGCGGAGATGGAGTGGCCGACGTAGGCGCAGCGGGGGACGCGGAGGGCCTCGAGGATGTTGAGGAGGTCGTCGACGTAGGCGTCAAGGGTGGTGTAGCGGCGGTAGTCGAAGTGGTCGGGGTTGACGCTGCCGGCGCACACCAGGTCGTAGAGAATGACGCTGTAGTGGCGCGTGAAGTAGGGGAGCACGCGCTGCCACGCCGACTGGTCCGTGCCGAAACCGTGTGCCAGGACGAGGTACTTGTCGCCGGTGCCCTCCACGCGCACGTTGAGGGCGTCCAGAATGGAACTCCCCATACCGAATTTGTTCTGATTAAAACGATCAGAGAGAGGAACACTCTCACACACACACACAACAGTAGAGTGATTGGTTTGGTGTGTGTGCAAGAGAGCGCGTGGCTTCTGTTGTTAACAACAGTCGAAGGTGGTTCTCTTGATTTTATATTTTGTTTCCTTTGTCTCTTTGGCTGCTATTTATAACTGCCATCACTCAATCCCAACACACTATTTTCTTTTGCCTTTTTTTTAATTGTTTTTGTTTAAATCCTTTATTTTATTTTAATTAATTATACTACTTTTCAATATTACCTGAATTAGACAGGTTAGGTTTTAATTTTAATTAGATAATATCAAATTAATTGTAATAAAAATGATTAAATTAGGAAAATTGTACATCTTAATTAAAACTGTTCTCACAATATATGATGAACTTTAATTAATACTAAAAATAAATTAAAAAAAAGTGTTGTTTGCATTATCTAAAGTAAACCAAATGGTACACCCAGTGACGTACTTATTAATTATTGCAAATGCAGATGCCGTATGGAAGCAACTAGAAAACGAAATAAATTCTTTTATTTATTTATTTATTTATTTATTTATTTATTTTATTTCCTTCTACTTTGGAAGTTCTTCAGTTTTGACGTACAGTGGGGTATTTAATAAAAGAGAGAGAGAGAGAAATGTTTCAAACATTTTATCATCATCTTGCATAATAAAATCATTAATTAAAATGAAATGTTAAATATGGTTAATTAGTTAATGAATAATGTAAAAAGTGTTAACAGTAGATGAAAGCAAAGGTGGAAACGTTTTTTACCTTTATTATGCAGAATCAAAAGTTAATCTTTAATTAGTAAAACTAAGAATAGAAGTGTATGGTAGTTATGTGAGTGATATTAGTGAAGCTATGATTTTGATTAAAGATTTGTGATTGAAGAAACTGGTGGCAGTTATTAGTCCATAAACAGTGTGATTTGGTGTGATTTTACTTTCTGGAAAACGAATTTGGTATGATTAGTTGAAAGCTTCAACTAATCAGTAATCAGCAAAACAAAGCAAATGGTAGATTTTTGAAGAAGATGAGATGAAGATGCGACATCACAATCATCATCACTTTTTGTCCTGCCCAATTATCCCATTGTACGGACCAAGAAAAATTTCACACTCCACTTTTTTTTCCTTTCATCTTTTTACTTTTCACCTATTCACAATTCGGATGAGGAGGAATGTTAAAACAATGTGTTTTTTAATTCTAAATTAGGATTATATATAAGGAATAAATATATATTTTGTTGTTTTTTTTTGTTTTTTTTTTAACTTTAAATATCATAATTATTGAAATTCATCTTTAAAAACAAATTTTATATAACATTCACATCAATGATATATAAAATATTCTAATATACTAGATTATACTGAAAATTTCTTTGTCACAGACAAGGATTTTTTTCAATAACTTTTTTACTACATTAAAAAATCTAAAGTTTATAATAATAACAGAAATTAATTTCGCATGGAGATATAGATAGGAATATACATATTTAATTGTTTATTTTAAAATTCAAAGTTTCATTACAATCATATCTAAAAAAATATCTTAATAGATTAAAAAACATCTTAATAGATTGAATAAGAAGGTTATATTTAGAATATTTTTAACCATGATCTTGACTCTTTAACTTAACTGTGTGAAATTATTAGATTAATTATAGAAGTAAAATAAAGATTATTGTTTTAAACAAAGAACATAGTAGATAATTAATTGCTTTCCTATTGTTATTATTACAATTATCAAGGAAATAAAAGAATTTAATTTTTCAGTGTTATGAATTCGAAAGAAAAACACTATGAGTTGGTGCATCCATAATGGTCAATTGTTGTAAATGAATAATCCAAAAAATTTATGTCCTAACATCTATTTTTGTCAGTTGGTTCAGCTGCTGTCTCCTACCCATTTCAATCATATTATTAAAACAATTTGTCTTTTTCTCTTACAAAGTATTAGTCAGTCTCATATAATAAAGAATTTAGTCTCCATAATAGTCATACAAAAACCCATGAAGAAAATATCAGTCACAAATAAATATATTTCTCACCAATCATATTTCTTATAAATATACTATACCTTTTATATATATATATATATATATGAAATTTCTCGAAACAAGTTCAAGTTTGTTGAAATATATAATTATATAAATGAAAAATTATTTTACCAATTCGATTAATGTTATGTACGACCTTTTTATTGGTACTTAATTATTTATATTTTTTATGTAACAATTTAAGATCTTAATTTTATGCTTTATTTGATGTTTAAGTTAGATAGATGCACTTTTCCTCTCGATTTCACAATTGATTAATATTTGCCTTTTTTTATCATCAAACAGAATAAAATAAATAGCTTTCTTTTTTAACTTTATTTGTCTTATGTTAGATATAATTTAGTTTTTGTAACTTTTTATTTTATATATTTTTAAGAACTGTACAGTTTTATTTATGAGTGATTTAGTGATTCTTATAGTTATATTAACTTGATATTTTAGCCCTTACGTTTAAAGAATAGTAATTTTGAATATATAATTTGATTAGTGTATATATTTTAATCGTATTGAATCCTTGTCATTTAAATTCATAGAGGATAAAAAATAGAAAATAATATGTATTAAAGCTAAAAACTAAAATTTGTCCAATTGTATAAATTAAATAAGTAATTTAACATTATTTATTTTTTATCCTCAAGTACAACTATTCATTAGTCACCACTACAGTAAAAAGAGAGACCTTTTTACTTTAGTTGCTTTGAACATTTTACATCTCTTATATAACTAATACATGTAATACTAATGTATAAAGTGTACTAATTACATCTTACATTAGTTGTTAGTATAACTGATATGCCATATGTCCAAATCCATTTCCTCAAAAAATGTTATCACCTTTTCTACAATATAATTTAAAAATTTACAAGAGATATAAATTTATGACAGAAATCTCATCGACTCATATCATTACTTTTATTTATGAGTAATAAAAAATTTATTAGTTTATTGAATATATTTATCATCATTTACATTTTATAAAATTTAATAAGTCAGGTTAAAATTAATGTTTTAATTTATACTATTTTTTAAATCAATGTGGACTATTTTATGACTTATTTAGGTTATTTTTTTACTGTTTTTGTCAACTATTTTAATACCGTTTATTTGTTATAACTTATCACATTGTGTTTTTACCAAGGTAGAAGGAATTCATTCAATATAACATATTTTTTATATGCAAGGTTGTGGTTTCTCATATTTATTGGAAGGTTATGGGTCTTTGATCATGATCGTAGACGAAATATCTGTAAAAGACACTCTTACGATTATGTTAGGAAAATTCTTAATGGTTGAAAATAATAAATGTTATTCAATGGTACCTTGATATGATCTTGATCAATATATTTATAGAGGTGAATTGGATCATTACTTTATGTGTGTGTATTAATACAATTTTCCTAGTTAATTTTCTGACATTAAATACAATTTTACTTTTAATCATTTTTAATCTTGTCATTAGGAGGATAATAAGATTTAAGTGATTGCTTCTGGTCAAGGGGTGAGTGCCGTGTAATTCCCATTATATTAATTTATTTATATTAAGTTTAATTGCTTTATTCATTATTTTATTTTGTTGACTTTGTGGCGAAATAATGTTATTATTGATGTTATACTTTGTTTTTTTATGTAAAAAAATGTGTGAAATATAATTATACTTGTAAAATAAATTATTTTAAATTTCCTTTTTACTTAATATTAAAATTACACTGAATACCAAACTCTTATTAAGTGTTGGAACATCTTTTGCAGATATTCTTAATAACCGAGAGCGAACGAAAGAAGAGTTTGACTGAAGGTAGTGAATAAGAACAAAGAAAGGAAAAATATGCCGATTAAACATAAGAAGTGGAAGGATGAGTGTATATCGAACGACCGAAGCGGAAAAGTTAATTATTAGACCTGTACAAATTATCTCAGTCTCTTTTGTACGAAAAAAAAAAATATTAATTTTTATTTTGTTTTTGTAATATTTTATTATGAAATTAATTAGATCATTAATTTTTAAGACATGGATTCACTTATAAATTCTAAATTATTTTAGTTAATGGGAAATCTTGAACATTTACCTGTTTTTTTTTATTTCAGATTTTTTCCTCTATAAAATAACATCTGAAACAAATTTTCACACAACCTATGTGGTGGCAGAAAGAGTGTTTGATCTCACTGTCTAAAAAGTACTTATCAGATTAACAACAAGAATGAAATATTAAAAAAGGCATGTCTGTGAAAGAAATGGAGCATGAGTAATGGTGATGACGCTGATTATGAGGACATATATATATGGTCCTCCATGCATCGGAGTTGAACCCAGTTCCATTATTATTACCACCATCTTTCACAATCACGGCATAACACAGTTTTCTGTAGCTCAGTGTTGACGTTTCAATGGCAGATAAATATATAGAATCTTCATGCACTTCCAGATCAGATGTTACAGGTTAGGATCAAGGGAGTCGTAGGGTCACGCACACATACATATAAAGTCGAATCTGATTCAACGGAACTTCCCTTAAACTCTTTCTTTTTCTTTACCAACCTCCCATTCCTATCCTATTTGTAAGTGATATTTATTACAAAATGAACTTTAAGTCTAACTCAATCTCATAAAAACGGTTTATGAGGTGAGGTTTGCACCCACTTATATACAATGAAATGTCATAATCTTTAGTCGATGTGTGATCTTCAACACACTCCTCACGTCGAGACTACCAACTCGTGCGTGGAGAAATATGTTATGAGGAGTCCAATAACGGCCTGATAGCGGGTCGACTGATAAGCCCAACAAACACTCACGAATAGGCTCGAAATGACTCTGATACGATATTACGAAGTAAACTTTAAGCCTAACTCAACCTCATTGAACCGATTTTATGGGATTGAGTTAGACTTAAAGTTCACTTCGTAATAATATTTAAGTTTAATTTTATAAAACTGATAAGGTGAGATTTAAATGCACTTGTATATTATGAAATGTTTTTATTTTTAGGTTTTGTGAAATCTTTAATAAATTCTCTCACGTCAAAAATACCAACTTATACATAAAATTATATATTATATAGATGATAAAATAATGGTTTGATAAATATCGAGTGACTTTCATTCAAATTCTAATCCTATGCTAGTCCATTTAATTTTCTTTTCTTGTTTCCGCATCCAAGTTACTGACCACATAATACAGAATTCAGACACAGAAGGATTTGACATGCTGCCTACACTTTTTCTTCCTCTATTTCCAATATCTCACTATCTCTGTGAGACAGATGTACCATGCTTTAACTTCTCCTTTCTCTCCCTAGCTATATGCTACCCCAAACCACTAGCTAAAGGCATAAACTTCTACCTTATCTTCACCATTAATTACTTTCTTTTTTCTTCCAAAAGTGCTCTGCTAAATTCTGCTTTCTTTATTATACCATGAGTTTTTAACCATGTTTTTCTTTATCATCTAAAGGGAGCTTACAGTGTGAATATAGAACTTTATTTTTTTATCACGGTTGTGTTTTCATCACTATAATCAACAATGAACGAATGAAAACTAACGTGTTTAAAAAATTATATGAAAAAGGGAACAATTCATCAAGTGTTATATAGCATAGTGCCGATAATTTTGCACCCTAGATTAGGAAATGGAAGATAAGATGTTTTTCGCCCTCCAAATAGGATAATTTTATTCGGTATTTTCTTAAATAACTAAAAAATATATTCTAAAATTGAGTAAGTTCTACATGTGAAATAAGACTTTAGTCAAATTAAGAGAAGTCATAAAGGAAGAGGACATGATGAGTACGACTTCAGTTTAATATAAAAGTTGAAATTGTACATAAAAATACAACTGTTTAATTTTAAAATATTTTTTATTTAAAAATATCAAATAAAATTAAACTATTTTTATAAAAAAAAAACAAGATAAGGGGAGAGGGAAGTTATCCAAAAAGCAAGTTGATAAGGTTTGAATGTTGGGGCCCTTAAACCGAAACTGGCATATTCATTATTACCCCAACCATAACGAGAGAGAAAGAATGCAAAAGTCTTCCAAAGTTCTAAAGGTTCTATGCATGATGTTGGCACAAAGGAACAACCTACTTGGTACAATTATGCTTCTGCTCACCCATAACTCTCTCATACATATCCTACTTTGTTTCTTATTTTTTTTCCACAACATTATTCTTGAGAGTGATGTATAACTAATCCGCATTAGTAATTTAAATTTTCCAGTGTTCATATAAAGATAATTTGTAAGACAAGAGTGATATGTTGAAATATAAAGATGAAAATATTTCATTGTATATAAGTGGATGCAAACCTTACTTCATGAGCCAGTTTTATGAGATTAAATTAAGCTTAAAGTTCACTTCGTAATACTGTGAAACTTTAAAATCCCTTTTATTAGTGTATAAGAAATTTAAAATCTCAGGATATAAGAATGAAAAAAATATTCTTACATTAAAAGCAACCATTATTATGTGTGAGAAATATTCTATAATAATAAATAAGAAAGCATTCATTATAATTAATAATAAAATCTTATAAAATCTATACATTAAAAATGTATATAACTTAAAAGTGAAATAGGACAATAATGACAACATCCTATTTTAACTACATCTAATCATATAATATGCATGAATTTTAATATAAATATATATATATATATATATATATATTATCTTTGTAGTATTTTAACATACACATCTCTCACGTAACCTCATTTGTCCCCGTGTATAATAAATGAGAAAACAAAAGACGACAAACAACATGGTCAGCTAGTTATAAAACAAATTGCTATATAATTTCAATTAACAAACATAAAGTCATTTACTCTGATATATTTTCTCAAAACTATAAGTGTCTATCATAATTAATCATTCACATTACTCATGTCAAACTTTTAATGACTCCCATGAGCAGACACTTGGCTCTACTTCTGGAAGATTTGTGCATTAACTTCAATATATTTCCTTCATTAATAAGTTAATTACCTCTTAAGTCAAGTTGAGACACAAAATTAAATAAAGTAGAAAAGTAGTAAAAATATCACTAACTCACATCTATTAGGTTTATAAATAAGTAATATATTACGTTATCATAAATACTTATTTACATAAACAAACACCTAAAAATAGAAGATAAGAGTTAAGAGTGAGAGTTACTTTAAGTCTTTGTACTTATTGGTTTTTAAACATTTTTCATTTTTTTTATACGAGACTAAAATATCACTAAAATATTTTCATTTTATTCTTTGTTGACAAAAAAATAGAGTTAAGAGTATTAGCATGTAACATTTAACTTTTAATTTTATTATGGTTATAAATCTCACATCAACTAAAGATAAGGACATTTCATGATATATAATTGAGTGAAAATCTCACCTTACGAGTAAGGTTAAGTTGGACTTAAAGTTTATTCTTAATATGGTATCAGAACAATTTAGATTTATTCAAGAAAAATTTGTTGACCATATTAAACCACCCTCGGATTAGAATAATTTATTGAAGATCAAACTAAAAATATATAATAATTATAAATATATATATATATATATATATATATATATATATGAAGGAAAAGTGGGTGGGGTGGGGTGATGCTCCCCTAGTCAAGAAAAAGAGGGTCATACATTGGATTCGAATCCTATCCTCATTATCTATTACTCACCAAATCATGGTTGTTGAGTTGAGTTAAGCTGAGTTGAGGACACCCCAATCCCAAGTGTGCCAAAAAGTAATAAGTTGCTTCCTCCTATGCGTGGAACTTCCGTTCAACTAAATGATTCCCATTTTATCCATATGTGGCACGTGCCTCCCCCACAACCAACAAATCTTTCTTTAACTTTAACCTAATATTTTACTTTCTAATCAATAAATTATACCATACATAATATAAAATCATTATACACAATCTTTTAATCATAAATCCAATTTATTCACTTTTACAATAAACAAATAATTAACACGTCCACACTCTCATTTAACTACAAAAATACTATGTTTAATCAATTTATTATATTTTACAATAATGATTTTAAAATCATACTGGCCATTTTTTTATTAGTTCGTATAAAAGTTTTTACAATGAGTGCATAGTCATTAAAATCTTTACATTAATTATTTTAGACGTAGGACTAATTTCTTAATCGCATATAATTTTTTTATCGTGAAATTGTTTTAGAGAAATTATATTTTTCTTTAGCAACTAATTCATATTAAGTTAATACATATTTTTATAATAAAAAACAAATTTATTTAAATGGACATTGTGAATTTATATTAATGATATTATATATTATACAGAAAAATAATTCTATGAACATATTTATGTGTATTATTACTATTTTATATGTAAAATTAGTAGCATAGTATGCAATATAAAATAGAAATCACAGTGAAGCTATGTTAATGTCGTAATATTTTTGTAATTATAATAATTGCAGAAAAAAATTATTTTTTATTTTTTTAATTCCTATAATCAGAGAATAAAATTTAATTTTATCTTTCTTATGGTTGTATAACATAATTTTAGGAGAACTATTACGCTATATCATTTTATATAACTTGATGCCTTAAAATTGATTTAATTTTTTTAAAATTAATTAAACTCAAAAGAATATATATTTAATATCCTATCTTACTGGATAACAACTATTGTAATATGTCAGATATAGAATGTATTGGATGCATTTATATTAGTCTCATGTCATCAAGTATTCAAAATAATTAATGCAAAAAAAAAACGATTTTTCTAGTAACTACTCAACTAGAAATGATAGGTTTAAACTCGATCAAGAATTTTATACATCAATTTAATATTAAAATCAGTTTCGTTGTTATTTTATATAAATTACGATGTATTATAGTATCAATTTACAATTTTTTGAGACATTATGAAATGAAAATGTATGAAAATTGTGTATACAAACAAGCTCCTCGGATACCTTTTTATATTTTATTTGTTTATACATAGTTTTAACACTTTAATTTAACATCAACAAACACACCTAAGTAAATTAATAGTTGTGCTTCACTCTTTTTTTTTCTTGTAAGGTTCATTGTTAAAGAAGAAAAAGAAGTATTCTTGAATGACATGACACGTTTTTAATGAGAATGAAGAAGAAGGTTTCACTCTTAGCAAGAGTTTGGATAGTATTAAAAAATAAACTTTAAATCTAATTTAATTTTATAAAAATCAAATTATAACGTGAGATTTGTACTATTTTTAGTCGATGTGGTAATGTTAACATATCTCCTCACGCTGAGACCCGCAGCTGAACTCGTTCTAGTGTTGGTTTCTTGATTTTCCATCTATATCGGTCAATTGATTGGTTCGATTAATAAGTATGATATTGATCTTTTTCATTGTCCGAAAGCTTAACAACAAAATTGTCGATATCTATCTCTGTCTCTTTCTATTGGTCAATTCTCTTCGTATCTTCTCTAGATAGTGGTTGGTTTAACTCCAAGTCAGACATCTTGTCAACTCTCCAGCACCGGTAGTCTGGCGAGTAAGCAATTTTTTCTGTAGTAACTTCAAGCAGGAGACTTACTTTTCGAGACTATATATTTATGAATAATCCGGTAGTAGCCCAATAGTAGGTGATTTAATAAATCCAACAAACTCTTGTTAGGATAAATTGTAAATAACTCTATATATGTTAAAAAATGAACTTTAAGTTTAATTCAATTTTATAAAATCAGTTTATAAAATGAGATTTGCATCCATTTATATATTATAATTTTTTGTTTATCTCTAGTAAATAATCTAGAACATATATTTATAAACAACATGAATAGGGTTTAGATAAAGAATTATGAATTTGGTATTTGCAAGGAAGAAGGTAGAAGAAGAATAGAAGAGATAGATGGATAGAAAAATGATGAATGAGAAAGTGTTTCTATTGTATTATTATTAGGGAGGTGAATATTGTTGGAAGGGGTTTTAGACATAATGATGAACATGCACTATAAAACCACAACTCCATTCACTTTATTTATCTTTGATTCATCCTATACGAGGCAGGTATCTAGTCTTGTTCCTTTTTTCATATATTTCCAACGTGTTTGAGGATAAAGAAAAGTGTGTAATAATTTTCCTTTTTTCGCACGCGCATAGCCACCACGTTAACAATAGGGTTTCGATGTCACTTTCCTGTACCATCTTTTGACTTTCATTTTCCATCATTTGTACTTCATTCCTCTTCCTCTTCCTTCACCTTCATTCAATTTATCTCATTAACCTAATTTTCCTCCAATCAACCATCCACACCTTCAACTTCTCATCCAAATCAACATTCTATGCCTTTTCTCAACACCTACATCTAAGTGGACAAAATAATCACACTTCTTTTCGTTTATAATTGTTTTATACCCTTTATCTATTCCAAAACTCTCATCAATCTTCTTTTCTTTTCTAAATATATGTTGTCGGTAAACAAATATTCATTACTTTTTTTTATAATTAATTAGGAACTTTCACTTCTACAAAATTATTTTTTTACATTAGTTAAATTGAGATATTTTTCATTTTTGTGTGTGTAGTGAATCAACATTTTAATAAAATAAAATAACTGAGAAATTTTTTCTACATTGGTTGTGTTATTATAAAAATAAATAAATAAATAAATATGGATTATTTAAGGAATGATTCATCTTTAATGCAAAAAAAAAATCTTTGTCTTTAAACCTTAATTGCTAATTAAATACCAATTTAAAAACTATTTAACAATAATAGAAACTAATTTAGAAATCATTTCTTTTAGTTTTAAAATGGTCTCTAATTTAGTTACTATTGCAACTAATTATTTTGGTCTCTAAAAATTAATTTTTAATTCACGATTTTCTTGTAGTGTTACTCTCCTTAGATCCTCTTTGTTCTAATGTAAAAAATCACCTACTCTTAATACAAAACAATATATGGCATTTGTTTTTGAAAAAATGCATTTAGTTTACATGTATTCATTTCTTGGTTTTTACACTTCTCACTTTAGAGAAGTTATATAACTATATTAAACAAATATATATATATATATATATATATATTATTAAACGATATAATATTATTATACAACTTTTTGTAATGAAAATGTATTTTTTACTTATTTACTTTGCATGAAACATGTAATGTTGGAGGAGGAGGATGAGAAAAAGGAAGAATCGCAATTCTCCATATACTATTGTCAAGTTAAATTAATAAAAAAATACTAAATTATGAGTTGTTTTAAAAACTAATTTAGCATAATGCATATAACATTTTTTATTGTCAAGTTAAGTTAATAAAAAAAATACTAAATTGTGAGTTGCTTTAAAAACTAATATAGCATAATGCATATAACATTTTTTAATTAGAATCGATGTTATATATACTATATAATATATAACATCAATTGCAAATATCAATTTTGTTTTATGGGTTTTCATTTCAGCCACACTTTTTTTCTACTGAAGTTGAATTCTAGACATTATTTATGAAAACTAAATTAAATATAACAACTTATTAGTCGTGATTTTCCATTTCTGCTTGCATATATCTTGTTAAACGTTTTGTATTTGAATTTAAATTTGAACAAATTAATTAATATAAAAAAATAAGGATTAATTTTATTTGTTGATATAGCATGTCAATTTGAACATAAATTATTACTTACAAATATACATATTTTTGTAGTAAAAGGTGGGAATGTGGAGAATTGTTTTAACAACAGTTACTATTGTGGATAAGGAACATGCACAGTATAACGAGAATCATTGAGTTACATATGCTCTGACCACTAACGTTAGAAGAAAATTTGTAATCACAAAGAAATGAATAAATTTACAATTGTAAAGTGGTGATGATGATTAAACCTATGAAATTACATTTTATTTTGAAGTGTTCATGCTTGGTGTGGTCTACAAGAAATAATTGCACGCATCTAACGTTAAACACAAACTCAAATCAACTGTAATTGAACTCTTTCTCTGTTGACGCACCTCAAAGGAAAAATAATGGCACTAAAAGGTTGTGTAACCAATAGAGTTAGGTACATGGTAACTTTTTTTTAACCCATAAATAGATAGAGTGAGAGATTAGTATTTATGTGGTGAGGGATACTATAGAATAAAAAGGTAGAATAATATTTTAAAGGATCAAAGTTCTTTTTGAATAATTGCGTTTTGTTTGGATGATGGATACAAAATTGTAGTATTATTGAATCACTATATTTTATAAAATTGTGTAAGATATTTTTATAAAAATATTCCGTGTTAACGATTTTGTTATGTAACAAAAGAGTTTCACGATGAGGTTTGACTAAGTATTTATCCACATCATAATTCTCATAATTCTTCATTTTTATCAAAATTTATGAACTAAAAACATATTTAACTTTAATAACTATACGTATTTACTCAAAATAAAGTTAGTTGCTAAAATATATTTAACCTTATACATAAATCATACTTAAATTAAAATGATATATGTGTATATGTAGAGAGATCCCAAATTTTTCATTTTCACATTCACCCCTTGAAGTCAGTACTTTTACTACGTTGTTTCTTCATTCTTAATTTATATATGGTTAATGTATAGGATTAAATATGTTTGAGTAACTAACTTTATTTTAAGTAAATGTATAATTATTATAATTAAATATATTTTTAGTGTCTAAGTTTTGTTGAAAATGTAAAGTTTGACGTTAAACTCAGTTTGACTTATGACAAAGTGGTTGTATTGTTTGGATGCTTGGAGCTCAACCTAAGCACTTATGCATACCATCTTGACTGGTCAAGTCCATAAAAGCAAAATATTTAGTTTTGCGCAAATAATAATAAGCCCAATGATAACTCCAATAATACGACAATAAGTCGACTCAAACAGTTGACAACATGTATTAAAAAGATTACTAAAGTGAGTAATAGAAGAAATAACTGAATTAGTTAGTCATATATATTACTCTGAAATTAAATAAACAGTTAGAGATAATGTTTTACCTACACCCCTACAATAAAAGGGATATATTAACAAAATATAGTTATGTTTGTTAATTCCTGAAGGGAGAGTTACAAATGCTATAAAAGAACCTCAAGACCAGTTAGTTATATGACTGATTTGATCGTCGGAGTGTAATCAACCGGTAGATGAAATTCCTTTCACTATGAATTATTAGCATCCCAAGGCAACAACCGCAGAAAAGAGAAGTCAGCTCAGAGTCCACCACTAAGGTCTAACCCTGGTCAATCAGCAAGAACAGTCGTGAAAGTTATATGTGTTTAAGGATGTCTTACATGACTTTACAAAGTACAAGGATATTACACTTTCAATTTCAGTGAAAGACGAAACACAATTTTCATAAAATTTTAGAGAAGAAAAACATGTTTAAATCTATTTTAAAACTTTGGTGTAGTGATCTAACGTGGATGATTCCCCAGAATTGACGTCACAAAATTGGAGAATCCATAAATGGATGGAACAAATAATGGGATAAGTTGGAAGAGATAAGGAGACAAGGGTAGGGAGGTGGGGACTGCACACAAGTGACACCAAGCAAATGAAGCATTTCAGGAGTGTGATTAGATATGGAGTGCACGCGTGCGTAAACCTCATATACAATCATACACTTCCCCTATCACTGCTGTTTTTGGTTTGCTTTTATTCTCTCTTTCTCCATTCCGCACATTCTTGGCTACTTTATAACACTTTTTTTTTATGTATGTTGCTAAATCTCACTTTCTATATGCGTATATTGTTCATCTGCATAATCTATTTTGATATATTGGTATGTATGGATGAGATATATTTGCTATTATATGGATAAGATATGGGACACAAAGTCCTATTCTCACAAGGGGTTATAGGAATAAGGGTACCAGAGATCGATATGACCCTAGTTTTTGAGTCTATAGATGATTCATTTGGTATTTTAAGGCTAGTCAGCAAATTTTTACAGCACAGAAACAGAAAAACAAACCATTTAAAGTTTTGGGTGGCACCATAAAAATAGTCACTATTGGTGTGAAGGAAGAGATTTCAGTCACTATCAAGATAAAACCAAAAAAAGAAACACTTAAAACTTGTTTTATTAAGTGTAAAACTGAAGAAGCATGCTACTCCTTATGAAAGAAAAAACGCAGGGGGCTTTAACCAACCAGGCACCAATCCATGAATGGTTCATTGAATGTTAGTTACCAACACATATCCATCCATGACTTCATCTGTTGCTTAACTTGCCCCATCTTCATCATCAAATTCAACATCATCAGCATCATGAATCTGTAGGTCATCTACACGAGCACCATTAGCACCATTGGAATCTGCCTCATCATCTTCTATTGGAACAAACAAGCATAAGTCATCTAACTCTGACTCTTCATTGTTGGATGAGCTTTCATTACTCTCTGTAATCCATTCATCATCAGAAGAAAGATCGTCTATGCTATATTCAATAGCTTTTCCAGCTTGGTGCCTTTTGGCTAACTTTGAATCACTAGCAGTAAATCATTCAATGTCTGTTGCCTTAGACGATTTCTTCTCTTCATGTGTACCTGAACAAATAAAAACCAAATAAATAAATGGCTAAATAGATAGGTTTACAAGTGAAACTAACAAATTTTACCATTTCAAAGGCATTCCGGTTATCCGCACACCCTACCGAATTGGTTGTCAAACTCAGTATTCGTTTAGCATAATGTTGAAGCTTGGGATGTTCAGAACCACATGAATCCCACCAATCAGATGGATTTTTGGTTTTAATTGCAATCTTTGCTATTTCATTGCCAAAAAAGTTTCTTGCATGCTTGAAATCTTCGAGCATAAGATCAACCGTAGACCAGTCTTGCTTTGCTATCATCTTGTATAAAGACTCGTACGAACCAAGTTTAACTTCAAAATCTTCTTCGAAACTAGGATCATAATGGAACTGAGGGTTAAGATAATAAGCTGTAGAATGCAAAGGCCTAAGAGTTTGTTCGTCCCATCTTTCATCTATGATGTCCCGTAGAGGCATATAACTAAAAAGAGAAAAAACACTATAATCAGAAGTAGTTCTCAGGGGAGCAAATCAAATTCATTTTAACAGTGAATTAGAGCACACTAAAAAAGTTTACGTTTCTTGACAGATTTAAAGGCATGCTATATCTTCTCTTTTACACACTTCATTTCCTCATAAAGGAAACCTATGACTGGTTTCTTGTCCAAACTCACCAAATGCAGCAGCTTGATCAGAGGACTAGCACCAATCAAGCAAACCACAATACTTTTCCAAAACTTATCATCCATAACAACACCTTGAACAAGTTTTCCACCTGTTGTTCCAGCAAAACAACTGGATTTCCATTGTTTGGATGTAAACATCTTCTCCAATGCCCCCTTGTTACCATAGAGACACTTCAAAGTTAGATAGCATGTGGCAAATTTAGTCACTCCAGGTCTAATCAAATCTTTACCCTTAGTACAATGATGCAACAAAGGAACCAGACAGCCTCTCTCTCTCTCTCTCTCTCTCTCTCTATATATATATATATATATATATATATATATTTAATTCTCCTCCCATTTGCAACTGTGTCTCTATGGATCTGCAACCTTTTCATAAAACCTCCAGCATCAAATTAATGTTATCTATCAATAGCAAGGTATCCAAAAAAAAAGTCTCCTCCTTTTCCTCACCAACATTTTCCCAGCAGCTTTATAGTTAGATTCATTCCTAGTAACAACTTGAACAACATTTTCTTCCCCAACTTCCTCCACAATGCCATCAAAACAGTTTTGCAGTTATCAGATGCATTAAGAGATTTAAGAAAACAGTACCTTTGGAGCTGTTGACAAAGAAATTGCAAATAGTGACCCCATAGCTATTAGTCCAATCACCAGTCAAGATAGAGCATCCTGTTTTCTTCCATTCAGCTTTACGCGCCTCTATTGATTCCTTGATCTCAGCCACTTGTTGTTTCAAATATTTCCCTCTAAGTAGAGGGTGGCTTGAACCCAGCGCCTGGCATATGGTTGAACATTTTCTGAAAAGCTTCCCCTTTTGCAGCCTTCAAGGGAATGACATTGATGTAGAAAAACCTAGCAATTTGCCTGCAGGCTTCCTCTCTCATATCCACGTTGCTGCTGGATTCAATGCTTTTAGTTGGCTCTTAAATTAGGTCGCTCCATTTACCAATTGAAATCACAATTTGAATGTTTGATGCTGAATCGTAAGATTCTACTAGTTCAATCGTAAGGATCGTACGACTCTACGAGTTAATTCGTTAGAATCGTACGATTCTACGGTCCGAGTTTGCGATTTTGACAACATTATTTGAAGAGGTTTTTGCAGATTCTTTCTGGTGATGGTTGCAATGATGTTCAGGCAATCCATGAAGCAGAAATTGTTCTGTTCAGTCCAATTTTTTCATGGATTTCTTGGTTTTCTGCAAATGCAATTCATAGACACTGAGAATTAATCTCTTCAGAGCTTAAAGTATATAACAACTCTGTATTCATTTATAGTATGATTTAATTATACATGTTAGCATAAGAAATGACAAAAACAAACTCTAGTACTTTTGAACCCAATATCTCTAAATACAACCTATATGAACCGGTAAAAATACTGGTTTAAGGTTTAATAATCAAACAAGTATTGATGAAACTATTTTTATTAATTAAAAATGCACAAACAATATTAAAAACATATGATATTATAATTTTATGATTATAAAAATTAAAATAAAACACAAATGTATACTTTCTCAATATTTAAAATATGTATAAAAGTTAAAATAAAAAATTTGTATATTATCTGATGGGGCTCTTAGGGGTTATTCAGGTCTTGCCGCTTGTGGAAATATTTTTTGTGGAAGTATTAGGAAGTTTATTGAAGCTTTCTTTGAGTTTTTTGACATTCAGACTGCTTTGGTTGCTGAATTTTATGGAGTTATATATGCTTTGGAGGAAGCTCAAAAGTTGGGTCTTACTAATGTCTAGTTCGAATGTGACCCTGTCTTGGTTTGTGCTGTGTTTACTACTAGGACAAATGTTCTTTGGATGCTTCGTAATCGATGATTGTCTTAGTTACTGTGGAAAAATCAAGTTTATGGTTACTCATTTTTCACGAAGGGAATGCGTGTACTGATAAGTTGGTTAATTTATGATTTATTCATAGAAAATCTTTTCATTGGTATAATAGACTTCCATCTAGTCTATTCTTAGAATTCTTTATTAATAGGTATAGTCTTCCTATGTATCGTTTTTGTTAACATATGAGTTTTGGTATAATCCCCCATATTTTTGTATTTTTTTAATAATACTTTTTCATGTGATGACAAATGATTGTTGTTACTTGAAGTGTTAGTCTAGATGTCAAGTAGCATAGTGATGCTGCCTAACATGAAAAAATTTTATATATTTTTTTTTTATATTATAAAGTTTCAATAATATATATATCAATATTTATTCCCCGCTATAGTGAGATGGTTTTAAGAAACATGGTATTATTTTCTTCAACTTTATGCTAAAGCAACAGTTGCAATCAGACTTAAACATATAAAATGTTGTAATAATAAAAACTAAACAATAATAATAAATTTTTTTAGTGGTAGAAGATATTCTCTCATGCTTAAAATGTAACACTAATTATTGTTTGAGAAAAAAATTATCCCTGTTCTTAACAAGACATTAGAGGGACACATACCTAATCACGACCTAACCTTGCTTTTAATTACTCCTTGTGGGCTCCACATTAGACTAACCTGTAATAAGCACTCAATAGAGACAAAAAGTTAGTACTCATTCAAGATATTTTCATTAATAAATTCAACTCACCCTCTCTTAATAAAGAAACTATTTATATATATATAAAATAAAATAACTATAAATTTATTATTTTAAGATTTTAGATTAAAAATAATGACATAATTTCTATATGAGTTTGTTAAAGATTCATTAATGTTTAATATTCCTTAAAAAACTTAACAAATGATAAAAAGAATCATCATTCAAATACTCGTGCTTAAATATATAGTTTTTTTTGTGTAAAATATAAAAAAAAAATCAATTAGCTCACTTATAAACTATGAAGCTCTTACACTCCTCTTAAACGGCGTATCACTGACCGATATTTGTATCGGACACCGACACTCATATGACACCTGTAAGATACATATTCATGAAGTGTCTAATTCAAAAAGTATTTGTTAGATTTTTGACAATTCTAATATGGTTTTAACACAATTTTTTTTTTAAAATACATTAATTTTCTAAAAAATCAAACTTTATTATATAAATTGTTAATATGATTATAAAAATAAAAAACAAATCATTGTGAACCAGTCATAAAAAACATCTTTTCTGCTCCAAAAATAATCTGGAATATACTTGTGCACATAATTTTTTATTGTCAAATGATATAATTTATAATTATATAATATATAGATCCGTACCCCCTATCCTAAATTTTAGAGATTGTACGTATTACCGTATCCGTGTCCGTAACGTATCAGTGTCCGTGACGTATCAGTGTCCGTGACGTATCAGTGTCCGTGACGTATCAGTGTCCGTGACGTATCAGTGTCTCTGCCAGTATTTTTGCTACATACCTTATAAACCTTATAAATTAATTATTTTCTGGTAGAAATTCAAGATAATGGAGATAAACAATCAGAAGCTTCTATACATGTTTTTAATTATAATAATAAATTAAAATATGACATTTACTCTATTTCTTTCCCACTAAACAATTCTAATTTAACTTATCTTATTTTTTGACTTCCTTTATTTCCTAAAATGTGAGTTATAATTATAAAAAAAATTAGCTCCAAAAAAGAAAAAGAGGTTGAGAAAGTTGATTTTCAGTCACGGGTTTGCGATGTGCCTCGCAACCACGCCACAGTAGAGAGTATGTGGCACACCACACATTCCGAATATTCCACACCACCTGTTTGAATAATTCCCTTTCAAGCTTCCACACCACACCACGCCACACACACACCCTCATTGTTCACTTCAAATTTCATCACACATAAAACCAAACCTTCTCTCTCTTCTCTCTATTCGTCTGAATCAGAATCTTCCATTTCTTTTCATGGCTTATTGTTCACCTTTCTGCATATTTCTCTCATCCTCCTTCTCTCCCAATTCCGTTCCCTTCAATTCTCATTTCCATTCCATCACCTAACACTCTCCAACGCTCTCCTCTCCACCCAACACAACACCGTTGGAGCCGTTACCGTTATGGGAAAGCGTAAGAACTCATAACCATATCCTGTTATATCGCATTTTCTAGGGTTTATTCCTCATCTTAATTATCCGATCCATCGCGTATTAATTGAAACTGCTTAGTTTATTAACTCACTAATTAATATGAGAATGTTAAGTGCTGTTATTATGACTTCGCGGCGAATGAATGAAGTTGTTGGTTGTTTTTGTGGTGTGTTTTGGTTATGTATGAGTAGGTAATTCTCAACGTAAAAGTGCTGCAATGTTGGATAGCGACGATGATAGTAGTAGTGTGAGTTCGTCGTCAACTTCGCGAACTGATCACGTCTCCGTCTCAGGGAACGAAGAAGTGCTCGTCGATCAAGATGCTCTCCTCGATCAAGCTCTCGATTCCTTGGATGAGAAAAGGTGCTTGCATTAGTGTTTACCACTGCAATTTCCAAATCTAAAATTATAACAAGTTTTATTTTACGAGTAAACTCAACTAATGGAAAATCTTCATGGATATGACTTTTAAACTAGTTAGTTATCATTAAATTCAACGAACTTACTGCACAGGATGGTTTATGGTGTAAAAGATTTTTACACTATCAGTGCATGTATAAATTTTGTTCGCTTTTGGAAATAAAGGAGTTCCACGAGGGAGAGAGCATTGTCGGTGATCGTCGGGGCATTCAGTAGCAACTTGCAGCATCAGTTTGTGGATAAGAAGTAAGCAACTATCGAATTTTACATTATTCAACCGTCTGCTTCTTTCTTTTGTATCATTTATTTACCTGATTGCATTGCATGTGTTACAATTTGCCTAAGCAACATAAAGAAAATTGATACATGTGCTTTGTCCAACCTAGCCACATGTCTTGTATTGTAGTCTTCCCGTTTACTAGTAGCAAGCTCTTCTTTGGCCTTAAGAGGATAGCTTTTACTTTGAGTTAAACTATATTTTGATTGTGTGTCTAGAGATATGGTTAAATAGAGTATATAAGTAGCAAAAAATCTTACCTTATAAGCCAATTTTGTAAGGTTGAGTGAGTCGACATTTCCTTTCTAAGAGATTGCATAGAAATAATGAAGTCAACTTGGGGAAGTCAGGAAGCTCAATTTAGTTCTGAAGGCCGAAATTGATTTATCAGTGTTTTTTTAACGGGTGTGGTGTGGCTATTGTCCCTTTCAATTGGCTATTCACATCCCACACTGCTCACTTTTCATTAATAATTTATCATGTAGTTGACAGAATTTAAGAAATTGCCATGAAAAGTATGTAGTGTAGAGTATGAATGAGTAGGTTTTGGAGTTCCAATAGCCCCACCCCTGTTTACTTGCCGAAAATGAAATTGATTGAAAAAGTGCTAAAGTACACTCCTTGTATATTGAACAGAAACTGTTTCCTGTTTTGATGACCAAACGCTAAAAGATAAATAGTATCCTTTGCTGCTTAAATTTCCTTCTTTAGACTTTTATGTCTAGAAATTTCAATATTTCTGTCTTATCAAATTCACAACCAAGTTGTCAATTAATTTCAGTGTTTCAGTCTAGTAATGATGCTTAATGCCTTTGTGTTTTATGCTGTGTTCCTAAATCTTATCATTATTTCTAATATACTTACTTTGTCAACTGGCTGGTTTGTGTGCAAAACTATATTAACCTGAAAAAAAATGTTATATGTTTCCCATATATATCTTTTATCTTTCAATAGGATGGTTACTACTGGATAGTATCAATGTCAAAATGTATTTATGTTGATTACAGAGATGTTATATCTTGGCCTGGCCATTGGTTTATTTATCTCAATAATTATGATGTTTCTAACTTTGACGTCCTTTCCTCCATCAGATTTGCTACTTTATTGCATTCGTGTCTTGCTTCAATAAAAAAGGGATCCAAAAAGGCATCTGCAGAGGAGATTGCTTTGGCATCACATGCCATTGGTAAGATGTGGATCATTTTATGAATGTTTAATGTTGCATTCATATAATGATATAATTAAACATATATGTTGATTATTTTGTAGGTTTACTGTCCTTGACTATTGGATGTGGTGATAATCGTTCACGGGAAATATTTGAGGAAACAGCTCGTCCTCTTGATGAATTTCTCACATCTAAATCAAATTTGACAAAAATTCCTTCAGTAAGTATTAGCAAGATATAGATTGTTTTGTTGTTATCCTAGCTTTTGTTCTCTGTTGTAAATTGGGGCCATGAAGACCAAGCCCATTAGGCTTTCAGAAGTCAGTTTTCGTTGTGTTTCTGTTTCTAATCAGTTGTAACTAATCATTACAGTTTCAATTGATTCTAGAAGTATATATAAACTCTGGACAAGCTCTCAGTGGTTAGATATCAAAATACCAAAGATTTCACAATACTCTCAACTTTCTCTCACTTTCTCATGTTTTACTTTCTCATGAATTTTAACAGTAAGTAGGAGTTTGGATATTTTGGAAAGTCTTCTGTACTCAAAATTTGCCTTATGGTTCATTAGAGACTCTGATTCTGAATCTTCTCTCTTCAATGCCATTTATTTTTATAGTTGCTGGAATGCTTGGCTATAATCACTTTTGTTGGTGGGAATGAAGAGGATACAGAGAGATCAATGGACATACTGTGGCGAGTGATTCATCCCAGATTAGGTTCCAATGTAGGCATTTATTTCAATTATACTTGTTAGTTTTATTTCTATTATGCTTATCAATCCAAAGTGTTATGCGTTCTCTACTACTAATTGTTTTACTTTCAAGTATTATTTAACTTTTCTACCTTAAATTTACTGTCTTAGCTATTTTGTTGTTTAGGTAGTCGCAGTCAAACCTTCTGCTCCATTAATAACTGCTGTGGTATCTGCTTGGTCCTTTCTCCTATCTACAATGAGCGAGTTGAAGCTAAATTCTAAAAATTGGCAAAAGTAAGCTGTCCTGTTTCTATGTATCCATTTTCATTTAATCCTGCACTAGCTTTTGGTATTGCAAAAAGTGCATAACTTGCACTTTTACTTGGCTTAGTTATCTAAGTTCTACAGATGACCAGGGACTGCAGTTAGTTGGATTTTCCCTCATAAAAACCAACCCTGAGTGCATTTCAGATCTGCATTCTAGACTTCTGAATAATATCACCTAGTTCTTGACTCATTTCTTCGTTGCTATTGGGAAAAGAACTAAGAGCCTCTGTGTGCATTCATTTTTATAGTTGACATGCAGTTTGGCAATCTAAATTTTTTTGGACCTGTTTGTTATAAAAGCAGGTGTACTAGGATTTGATTACCAAAAGGTTGACTGAAAGTTTAAGTGGGGACAGGGAGGATGAAATTGTGTTATGAAGGATTATGCATGCCTATAATTTTTCTCCCATGGAACTTGGAGTAACATAGGTACTGAGGGCAGGGAAAATGTTAAAAGAATTATTAAATTAAAGATATATTAAGGATCAGTTTAGATGATGTAATTCAAACGACTGGTTAGAGTTTTAATACTTTTTTCAATGTTATCCATATGGGATATGGTTCTAAATTATGAATTCTATCTTTGGGTTGTGTACATCTTAGAATTAAAATTCTAAGTTTCACAGTGTAAAAGTTTTTCCGTCCAATGTATGGCCATATATGGTGCAGTTATTGACTTCTACAATAATTATTTTAAAAGTCAGGTGTGGGATGCATTCAGTTTCTTGTTTTTTGGGTTGAGCACAATTTTAATTTCATAGTCTGTGTAGTATTCACAATTTCTTAGGGTGGTGAGTAAGTGCATGGATTAGAGTTTGCCAAAACTGATTTTGGATAAACTTTATTTTAGAAATTTGATTCTGATGAGAAGTGTGGTTGAGGGAATTGATTTTTGTTTGGAAATATTGAGGTGAAACGTGATTATAATACATCAAATGTTGTGTTGATCAAAATCACTTTTTGTTGTAATGATTAATATGGGCACAGAAATATTGTTAAAGTAAGGACATAATATTTAAGCATGATGATATTTTTATCAATACATGTTGAACAGGATTTTCCTTTTCCACAAAAATGTTGCTTTTGTCGTGGTGCAACAAAACCATGGTTTTGATCTATAATCAATTTTGTTCAAAGATTGCTTATAATATTCAGAACCTTTTATGTGATTCTCCGTTATTAAAACACGTAGCCAAAATTGCAATAAGAATTGAAAAGGGCCCCAGTCATCATTTTGTATCTCTAGGAATTGTCACGAGTTATGATTCTAATTCTTAAAGGACTCCCTTAACATAATTAAAATTAAGATTCAAATTCAATTCCAAGCTCAAATTCCTAACTCCTAATTTAATTAAATTGAATCTTGACTATGTTTTATGCTTGTTTATTGTCTGGGATCCAAATAATTGATTTTGTTGTTAATGCAGTTCAATATCTTATTTATCAAGTCTTCTAGACAAGGAAGACCGGCCTGTGCGTATTGCTGCTGGTGAAGCACTGGCTGTAATTTTTGAGAATGGAATTATAGAGAAATTTTCTACTGATTCTAAGGGTGCAAGTGAAATGATTCGAGAAGGGATTAACCTGCAGGAAAGTTACACCCATTTACAAGGATTGAAAGGGAAGGTCATCAATCAAGTGAAAAACCTTTCTGTTGAGGCTGGTGGAAAAGGTTCTGCTAAGAAAGATCTTAATAATCAGAGGAACTTGTTCCGAGATATTGTGGAATTTTTTGAGGTACTTGAGTTGCCTTTCTGATTAATTGTAATTTATATTCTAAGTCTTGTGACCTAAAGATCATTGGTTCAAATCCTGTAAACAGCCTCTCCAGTTGTAGGGTTATTGCATGTGGAACACATGCTTCTTTACTGACTTTAATACCTTGTGTTACCAGTATGGTTACTCTCCTGAAATTTCTGTGAAAATTGGTGGTGATTCACTGCAGACATCTTCATGGTCCCAGATGATACAGGTTTTTATATATTTTTTCATTAATCTATTTTTCTGACAAAAGGTTCCCTTTCTGTGTTAAATTTTAACATACATCTTTTGCAGTTGAACTTTCTCAAGCACTTTTTAGGGGGAGGATTCATCAAGCATATGCAGGTTGGCTTTCTCTTGTCACTTTTGAACAATAACATGTTAGTTTTGCTGAAAAAACTTATTTATTTCGGTGGTTACATTGTTTCCCTTTCTCCCTTGGCAAATTAGGAAAATGTGTTCCTTCAAGATGTATTTAATTTCACACCAAAGAGAAGATATCTTAATAACAATGAACATCGGATGTCTAGCGGTGAAAAGGTTGGCTTCTATTACTGATTTTGCTTAACTGTGATGTGTTTTTGTTACTGAAGGTCGTCTTATCTGTTTGCTACTCTCACATGTTATATACTTATTTTTTTCCTGTTTCTTGTCATTGTGTACTTATCTGCATTATTGACCCTCTTGCAGAGAATGTTCAAGTCTCCGAATTCAGTTCAGAACAAGACTAGGACACAATTACTTAATAAGCAACGGTTGTTATCTGAGGTTGGTATTCTTGCCATGTAACGATCTTAAGAGCATTCGTGTTTGATACAAACTAGTTTTCTCTATCTATTTCTCTATACTGTTTATTACACAAGGAACCAAATTTTCTGGCCATAATCATGCTTTGCCATTTACGTAATCATCTTAATATTCACACCGTGCTGAATTTTGTTCCCTTTATTTCCTCTTCTGATAAACTACAGGGCCGAAACTTGGGTCACTACGCAACCAGTATGGTTGACGACGAGGCGTTTTGAGCTGGATATGTAATTATTAGCAGGGATTGTGTTCATTTCATGATTCGATCATTAATTTTATACTTTATTATTTTCTTCACTCCAGCCCTTTTGAATTAATGGCTAGGAAAATTATTTCTGCACACTATGCCAGTTTCACATGACATATATATGCCAAAATAACATCGTATGCATGTTCTTAATTAAACACTCAAATTTTACATTGTAACGAACTTGTTAACTGTTTATCCCAAAAAGAACTGATCTGGTTAGCTTGCTTATTATTATTCTAATGCAATAAAATAAGTGTTCCTAGGTTTCCCCTTTATTTTAGTTTCAATTGGAAGACGGCAGAGTTTATCTTCAAATAGATTTAAATACTTAAAAATGGCGAGTTAAAGCAAATTAATACAATAGTGATATTAAAGATAAACCCATCCAATATTAATAATGCCAGTATAAATATATTGTTTATAATTTTTGTTTAATTTTAATAGTTTTGTTTAATGAAAAAGAAAGAGTTAAAAAGAAGTTTCACTCCTGTAAGTAAATTTATGGGCTTGAGTTGTTAATCCAAACTCTAGTTTGTGAGAAAATTTGGAAAATGCGTTGAAGCTGTAAAGTATGAAGGGTGAGAGAGAAGGAAGGTGACATAACAGAAGCATGTGTTGTGTGTGAGTATGAGAAAGAGAGAAGGAAGGTGACATAACAGAAGCATGTGTTGTGTGTGAGTATGAGAAAGTGGCTGGTTGCTGAAGGAATCTCGGCTGCAGAAACGACAAAACTAAAGCTAAAGCAAAAGAAATGCTTTATTATTATTATTTTAAATATTAATAATACACTTTTAACACTTTTTTTATAATATTAATAATACACTTTTAACACTTTTTTTATAATTATATTTTATTAAAACTCACAGTTTATATAATCAATCTCTTTTACATTGATTCTCTTGGTAGATTCCCGCAAAATGAGGTCCATGTGAATGGGTTCCTTTTGAAGGATTTGTCCATGTGCCTCCCTTTGAATCTCCTGCCAACCATCATTGCTTATCTAACTTTTGAAAATTCTAATTCACTCTCTATAAAATATTAAAAACATCACCACTTATCATCATCTTCTCAACCATTTTTCAACAAAATTCAGCCCAAAATTTATTTAAATTTTGTATCCAGTTCTTTAACTTTCTAGAAGATAACTAATTTGTCAAATTGCCTTTTGAATTCTATTTGTTAAAATGATGTTTTTAATCTTCATCTCATCATTTGGAATGGTTAGGGCCATTTAGGATAATTTTTAATTGCAAGTTTGACTTTAAAAAAATAACAACCATTTCTTTCAAAGTTAAATAACAACTAATTTTAAGGTTTTTCTTCTATTTTTTTAGTTTTAAAATAGGTTACGCACTTTAAAAATAAATTTAAATTCAAAAAACTTATGAAGTTATTAATAATCATAATTACTAAAGAAAACAATTTAGATATAACTTTTAAAAGTTTTTTATACTATCATCTAAGATTTAAGGCATATGATATAATAGTTTTTTTTTATCGATTGACAATGTATATTTTTAATAATAATAATAATAATAATAATTCATAAAAAAAAACTCAATTATTGCATGATAATTTTCCTAGACAGTGCTCACACCATATATTCCCTTTAATCATAAGATGGAATTCAATATAAAATTACGCAACTTTTTTAACTGATTCAAAGTTTGCAGGTCATGCATGCATGCACACATAATTTATCAGATCTTAGTTTGTTATAATTTTAAAGACGTATACTTTATTATATTATATTATATATATAGTTTGTTTATAAATAAAAATCATATTAACATCTCTAAAATTAAAAGTTTAAGAGTGATTAAAATTCTTTTTACACATACACATGTTAATAAATTACAGTTAAAAAATAACCAAAACTGACAGTCAAACAGTCAATAATTAGAGATACAATTTCTTATAACAAATGAATGGTAGTATTAAAAATAGTAATTTAGAAATAATTTTTTTAAGAAATTTTTATTTTTCAGAAATTAACTAAGTGTGATTAAACTGTAACATCACACTCTCGGATATAGGATACGAAAGTCATCAAATATTAATTTGTATCATAGCACGATAATTAAGAGAGGTGTGTCCTAATTTATCCGCTAATCTCGTTAATTTCAAAAAGTGACATTCAATTCTCAGCAAAAACAAAGTTTTTTTTTGGTAAAAGTACAATAATTATTTGTGGATATATAAAAAGTTATGCATAGTGGATAATCATTCATTTAAAAATTGTCATGCTAAATTTGTTAAGTTTTATAATAATAATTATTTTGATAAAAGACATAATAACTATTATTTGTGATTTATGATGGAATGAACATGAAACTTGTTTACACTTGAATGTATAATCACTAAACTCTTAATTTAAATATTTAATTTAACTATTTATATATATAAAATATCAAATTACTCTTCATCCATCCTTGTCTCATATTTTTTTAATCTAATAATTGTAAAAATACTTTTATCACATTAAAAAAAGGATATTAAAAAAAAACTTAATCATCCTCTTATTTATATATTCATATATAAAAGCTTAAACCATTTTTTGTTTTTTACCATTACATTAAACTTACACTTCTCTCCTTCTAAATTTTTCTTTTACAAGATATTAAATAAACGAGTTTAATGGTTACGTGTAACAAATTCTCCATTCATCATAATCTTGTTAAATTGGTTTCTTTATTTATAAAATGTTTTGGATTTGATCACTGTTAACATCACTCTTATATATTCTTAATTTAATCTATATATTGTTTTGATCTAGGGAGGGACCAAACTATGAGTGTACCAACATGTACAGTAACAAAATTAACACACATATATATATATATATATAAATTACAAAATATGATATTTTATTGGTCTGATAGAGACTTAGAAGAAAAATATAATTTAAAAAAAAACTTTAAGTATAACGAAAACTTTATAAAATAAAAATTAGTAAAATAAGATTTTTCAGGTATTATCTATATTATAAATTATTCTCATGTTTAATCAAATAAAAAATTGTATTAATACTGTGTGCTTTCATTATTTGAAAGTAAAGTTTGTAACATGAAGCATAGGAAAATCATTATATATGTTTTGGTTACAGTAACTGACAAAAAGGTTGGAAAGTAAACAACATTTATGTCCACACCAATGTATGGGGACATGTTGATGAGGTTCCTTTTGCTCTGCTGCCTCTGGGTGGTGGCAACCAACGACAACACCCTTTGCTTTTCCTTTAATTTCACTTTCTTCCCTTAATTCTTGCTCCATCTCTTAAGCTACTTCTGCCAGTATCTCCATCAAGTGTGGTATGGAGTGTGAACACATTCACCAACATTGTTGAAACTTCAAACCAACTCAAACAATCTACCAACAACTTTTCAATGATCTTATTACTATTACCAAACATTCTCAACACTCCGAGAGAGAGAGATTTTTAAAATAAAATAACTATAAAGAGTCAGATATGTGAATCTGTACTGTACATTTCTATAAGCTTAGAATTGGTTCTTGGTTGAGTTGCTCTTCATTTAGGCCAAAAGGTTTTGAATTTTTAAAAGGGTGAGTGTTTTTAACCAATGAGGACCAATTTCAAATAATCCAAACATAGAAACAGAAAGTTCGACAGAAGGGTAGCTTTCATGGCGTCAAACACTGATAAGGTTCAGGTTTTTGGAATCTGAGCTGTGGTTGGTAAGTCCTAGGCACTGTTCTTACTATTCTTGTTTCTCTGTCTCTTTTCTCAGCTCTAACATGTCCACCCGTGTTCATCTAGAAAACTTTTCCTTCTTTTCTCTTTCATATGACATCCATCATTGCCTTTGAATTTGAAAAATCTGTCATCATCTCTCTCTATATTTTTTCTACTTTCTCTTTTTTGTGTTCCCACAAGTTACGTGGTTTGGTTTTAAGTTGCATGAACGTGTTTTTCATGACACCAGTGGTGAAATTCCAAATTCAAGGTAAAAGCGTACTTTGTGGCATTCTTCATCTTGGTAATAAAGTTAAGATCATTGCTGTTTTAGCTCTACAGGAATAAACAGTCTTAGTAGCAACGATAGTTCACTCCAACCATTTCAACTGTGTCAATCAATTTACAAATTGTAATCAGTTGCTGAATTTTATCAGAACCGTTTTTGTTGAAGGTCTTCAACCCCTGTGAAAGTGTGTGCTGAGAAGTGATTTGTGGTGAGTTCACTTTGAAATCCACACCTTTTGGAAGATGTTGTGTGCTTGTTCCGGAGAGCAATTCAAATTTGAAGAGGCACCACAGTCACCTGAGTCCTTGGCAACAAGGGATTTCTCTGCAAGTGGTCTTTCTTCAAGGACTGGGGATTGGGAATCCAAATTTGATGAGACGCAAGTCGATGAAGTTGAATCTACTTTAAAAGAAACTCTCTCATTAAACTATGAGGTATGATTCAGTGTTTCTTTCTTTGTGAAATTATTTTGCAAAATAGCATATTAATTGTGAAAATATTTTCTGCTAACATAAGACTACTGTTTGATTTTAACTTTCTCCTTTCTGGTGAATTTAAGGAAGCTCGGGCTTTGCTGGGGAGGCTTGAATTCCAAAGAGGGAACTTTGATGCTGCCCTTCTAGTTTTTGAAGGTATAGACATAAGGGCTTTGGCCCCAAGGATGATCAGGGCTATAGCTGAAAGAACCAAGCAAAGAAAACCACGGTCAAAGGTGGATAATGTGCTTCCTAATGTAATGTCAATGCATTCAGTAAGCCTGCTTCTAGAGGCAATTTTGCTTAAATCCAAATCCTTAGAAGAACTTGGAAGATACACCGGTATCACCACCTTCATATCTCTTTCAGATATCTTGCATATTCTTGTGTTTTGTTTGATTTAGCAAGCTCCTGCGAAGAGCACCCATTTTTACTTGTAGGATATTGTAAGTTTGGCTCTTATATGGCCAATCTTCATAAAGTTGTGTTTTTATTTTGGTCTGAGTATCCAACTTCACACGAGTGGTTTGTCAGTGAAGGGTGCCGATTCTAATTACTTTTGCTTTCTTATTTACCAGAGGCTGCAAAAGAGTGCAGAATTATTGTAGATACAGTTGAATCTGCTCTCCCTAAAGGAATGCCTGAGGGTATTGGTGAAGATTGTAAGTTGCAAGAAATGTTCTACAAAGCATTGGAGTTGCTTCCAAATCTATGGATCAAGGCAGGTTTTCTAGATGAAGCTGTCACTGCTTACCGGCGGGCTCTAATCAAGCCGTGGAATTTGGAGCCGTGGAGATTGGCCAGTGTACAAAAAGATTTGGCTACCACACTACTCTATGGTGGTGTTGAAGTAAACCTACCCTCTCAGTTGCAAGTGAATGGTCTAACTACACCTATGAGTGGCACTGAAGAAGCCATACTTTTGCTGTTAATACTCTCAGGAAAGATGGCACTTCAGGAAATAGACTGGGACCCTGAAATAATGGATCATCTTACATTTTCACTTTCAATAACTGGAATGTTTGAATCATTGGCAGATAACTTAGAGAAGATCCTTCCAGGTCTTTATGATAGGGCAGAGAGGTGGTATTTTCTTGCTCTTTGTTACAGTGCAGCGAGACAGAATGAAGTAGCCTTGAACCTTTTGAGGAAAGCTTGTGGCAGTTCTGAAGCCAAGCACAGACCCTATTTTCCTTCATTTTTGTTTGGTGCAAAGCTGTGTTCTCTATGTCCAAACCATGCTCATGAAGGCATTAAGTTTTCACAGGAAGTTATTGATCTAGCCAAGCATCAAAATGAGCATTTTCTGGGTGAGGGCCAAAAATTTCTGGGCACTTGCCAAGGGGCTGCTGCTAGAATATCTGTACTAGATTCTGAAAGAATTATATTTCAAAGACAGTCTTTGTCCTTTCTAAACGATGCTGTTGCTCTAAATGGAAATAATGATCCAGAAGTGATATTCAGCCTTGGATTGGAAACTGCAATCCAAAGAAATCTAAATGCAGCATATGACAATCTAATGATATACTCTGACATGATGGCTGGCAGCTCAAAAAGAGGTTGGCAGTTGTTAGCACTCATAGTATCAGCACAGCAGCGGTTTAAGGATGCGGAAACTATAGTTGATTTTGCTTTAGATGAGGCTTGTAGTATAGACCAGTTAGAACTACTGAGACTGAAAGCTATACTTCAAATTACTCAGCAGCAACCCAAGCAAGCAATAGAGACCTACAGAATCTTGCTAGCAGTAATTGAATCACAAAAGGACCATTGGCTTCAGGCTAAGGCATTCAGGCATGAGGTGTGTAGTATTGTTTAAGGGAACAACAGTATGACATCCATTGTATAGGCTTGTATTAGAATTAACTAAAGACGTGCTCTTGACTGTTGGAAGTTGCTCAGATATAAGATTTTATATTGAGACTAGTTAATTATATTAAAAGCATTAACCAACAGTTCCTTACCTAATTATATGCTAGAATTTTTCATTTTTTGTGGTCCAATACACAATGCTAACAGTAAAATATTATTTATGACCAGGGACAGTTTTGATTAATATTTATAGTAAAATATTATTAATGCTGGTGTAGGTATTGCAGTAGTCTCCTGAATGCTTGAGAAGTTTCCCTCCTTGACTTTTCATCTGTTTGCAGGCATTAACACAACAGAAGTTGGAAATGGAAGCCTGGCAAGATTTGGCTACCATTTATGTAGATCTTTGCTCCTTTCTAGATGCAAAAGTTTGTGTTGACAAGGCCCAGTTGATAGATTTTTTTTCTCCTAGAAGTTGGCATATTACTGGTATGGAACTTGACAACTGAGTGTTCATGTTTCATTATTGAACTGCAGTACATTTTGTATTTACAACTCCATGCATTAACCAATAGCCAATCTGAAATTAGCTGCATGTGACAATGACAGGGTTGTTGTTTGAATCTCGAACAATGCATAAGGAGGCCTTAGCTTCCTTCTCAGTCTCATTGTCAATAGAACCGGATTACATTCCCAGTATCATTTCAGCTGCAAAATTGTTGCTTAAACTTGGCATGCAACCACTCCCAATCGCAAGAAGCTTTTTAATGAATGCTTTGAGATTAGATCCTACAAACCATGATGCATGGTTTAACCTTGGTCTAGTTTCAAAAATGGAAGGTTCATTACAACAAGCAGCAGATTGCTTTCAAGCCGCATATGAGCTCAAGCTTTCAGCTCCAGTGCAAAAATTTGAGTGACTGAGACCTTGAAAGAAGAATTGTGCACTTTTTGTGGTTGAGAAAAAAGTGAGCTAAACAAGAGCATTATGCAAGAGCCATGAGCAACAACTAATGGGAGAGAAATATACCCTTGGTTAAATATTTGTGAAGAAACCTATAGCTAAATATAGCTACTTATTTATTATCTATTTCGTTATGCTCCAAAGCGATGTCCTTCACATTTGACGAGATGAGTTGAAGGACAGAAGTTTGGTTCCCTAGTGGTAAAGAATTTATAACAAATTTCAAGCAGAATGTACAATATTTGTTCGAGGAGAGGGTAATCCCTGCATGTGAAGTTCACACACGTATAATTTGACTGCTGATTGACCTCTTAAGTTTTAGTTGATAGTTATAAGTCTCCATTTTTGTATAATACATTCTCACTTCTGAAAAACAATACCCACTATTTATAGTTTATATGATAAGAATTGATTGGATTAAGTAACATTTTTCTACTATTATTTTATATTTCATTACTTTGTTATGTTAGACACATTTAGTGCTTGACTTGGAAAAATAAAATCTTATAAATAATTGCTTACTTTTCAAAAACACTTTCAGTTAACTGACAAGTATAGAAGTTTTTTTTCCTAACTGGTATAAAAAAAATACACTTAGCTTGTTAACATTAGTAGTTGTAACCAAAGATAGATAGTAGAGTAGAAGGAAATATATTAGTTCTATTGATAATCTTAGCGAAAAATAAATATTGGAGATAATATTTGAAGGGCCACACTTCACTAATTCGTTATATGATGCTTAAAGCTGGTTAAGTAAACAAGTTGAGGCTTGGATGTTTATAGAAAGCAAATGGAGTTGCTGAATTTCATGCAATAAAGGAGAAGAAAATCACACTGCCATCTCAACTTATCCAGTTTCCATTCACCACGATTTCTTTACAAATGTACACTCAAACACTATTTATTGGTCTGGAAAACAACAAATTACACTTTGGACATTATTGCTGTAAAGATCTTTACATCTTCCGAACAAGGGAAAACATGCAGAGTGTAGAATTTTGATTGGATCTATCATCAATACTGTAACACAAGAAACAAAAACTGATGAGACAATTATCCCATCCATATAGAGACCTTTACATTCTGAGAAGTAAAAAGGTAATTGATATTGGTCTCTACTTTAACACAATATATGTTACAATTTACAAACATAATACAAGTGGTTCTAATCAACACAACAGGAAGAAATCGGTTCAAGTTTTAAACTAATTCGACTGTGTTGATAAGATTCGGCATATGAGTTTGTTTTTGTATAGTTCAGTGGCAGATCTCTATATGATATGTTTACTCCAGGATAGATGGTATGTATTGACTGACAAGAACCAAATGAACGTAGTTTGAATCAGAAACAAACTCTTTTGCTACCCTCCCCCTTGCATTTTAAATTTTTGGTCCTTCAAAATACTTCGAAGTTTATTTTAGATCCTATAAAAAAATAATACATTTTTTGTCCCTATATATTTACCAGAAACATGCATTAAATTTTTATAGGGTCTAAAACTAATATTTTAAAATATTTTGATGAAGTGGTCAGTGGTGTAGTTGAGTAGCATTTTACAGATACTACTATATTACTACATATACAATGCTTGAACAGAATATTCCAGAAAAATAAAAAATATTATCATTTAAATTTTATTGATTTAGCCCAAAATATGCCTAAACTCATTTTTAGGTTATGCCTACTTTCCTATGAATTTTTATATAGATGTTAATGCTAATTAGCTTAGAATAAAATCTGTTATGTTATTTTTACAGAACTTAAAACTAAACTATTTCCATAACTAAATAAATGGGCAAAGTAGAATTCATCAGATGGAACATTCACCTTACACCTAATAAAAGCTGATTCCACAGACTGTCTAACCTCAACCCATTTGCCACTGCATTCACAAATGGAAGAACAAAGACAATTGAGATATAATAAAATGAGTATGGTACAAACTTATTTGAAGGTTGTTAGTCAAAACGAACAGTCAAGAAAGCAGTATATTACAGGGCAATGACGTTTTTAAAGAAATAAAAAACTAATCCAGCAAAACCGAACCTATCTCCAGATTTATACGATAACACTTAAGCAGGTTAATGGCAGTATCAAACTATCTATTAATAGTTCTCAAAAAAATAAGTAGTGTCTTGAATCACCAAACCTTTAGAACTGGTTCGCCTTTGTTGGTGTTTGCAGATTGCTTTGCCATTGCTTGTTGATGTGCACGTGCAGCTCGTCCTGCTGCAGAATTCTCAAATTGCTCTTGTCTGCAATTCCAATTAACACGCACAAATTGGTCTACAGTTACTTTACTTATGCAGTCACTAACCCATAAAAGAGGCATTATAAATTATAATGTCTCTTGTTGTTTCATCATGCTTCACACCACCTCTAAAAATATACTATATTCCATTATCTATTTGTTAACTGCAGTAAGCCTTGCACCCTTATTGGTGAAAGAAAAAAAAAAAAAAAAAACCTGCACCCATTCTCTATTATGACTTCCACAAATATTTCAGAAAGTTTACTAGTAGTACCTAACATCGAATAAACAATCCCCATGGACATTGACATTGAATTTTCCCAGACAATTGTGATATTAGTATAATATAATGTCTCTAGTGTATGGAATGCATCACAAAGAAACATGAACATATCAATGTATGTCATTCAAGGATGAGAATCAGTGAGCTATATAACAAAATTAAGGCCTCAGAACTATACAACAACAGAAGTGCCAGTAACACATTCTCTAACACTCTAAATAATACTCTTTTATAAGTCAATTTATTGAAAACTACGAATTCATGATAAAAGTTAACTAAACAAGACGCTTGATCCACAAGATTCTATGATCTTGAAAAATCTCAACGCATATGAATTAGTATGATCATGACCGAGAGTATATCCCTAGTATTTTTCTTACCAAAATTCCCCTTTTCTTTATTTCTTTTAAATTGGGGTTTACTGTTGATCTGAAGGGATAACATAAAACAGCAAACAGTGTGAATATTTAACAGCAAAAAGTGTGAATAGCTAGGTATAAAGCAAAAGGGAAATCAAAAGCAGATACATATTAATCAAGAAAAGTACAATTATTAAGGGTCTAACATATACCATGTGGTGTACAAATAAACCCCTTTTCTCCTTTTCCAGAAATTGAACAGTTAAGGTCGTAGAATATAGATGAAACCGAGTTAAAGAAAGAGGGAAATTGAGAAATGGAAAAAGGTAAAACCTTTTCTGTGCAGCTTCAGCAGCTTTGACACGCGCTTCTTCAGAGGCCACTCTCTCTTCTTCCTTGCTCATGCGATTGTCTGCGCCGAAGCAACCAAAGCAACTACAAAGACCCATTTTTTATCTCTCTTTCTTTCTCTTCTTCTCACAGCTTCACCTTCTCTTACACTTTCAATCTAATCGAATTTCGGGCAAAATACAAACTTTATTATTTTCTTTATAAAGAAACTTTTGACACCGGAAAAATTTAAAATATTCACTTAATAACCCATTGTAATAATATATGTTAGTATTTTAAATTTAGAAATAAAATAAATATAATTAAAATATTAATTTATTGAATTATTAGATAGGTGTAATAACTCTTTCGAGTATAGTTAATTGATTTAAATTTAATTTAAAAAAGTTGGCATGCTCGATTGTGATTTCATTATAATAATACATAGATGTATTCGTGCTTTCCTAACATACTTCATAACATAAAAATACCTCTTTTCTTATAAAATTTAATATCTAGAATATTAATAAAGAAATTCTCCTTTTTAATTATATATACTTTTACTTTTTAAGTAACTATTTTTTAAATTTAAATAATCAATTATAATAAAAAATAATTTTTTAAATTTAAATAATTATTCAAATAACAAAATTACTTGTACAATAAAAAAATTTATCTACAACATCAATATTTTGTCTTTAACTTTTTTTTTAAAAAAAGAACTGAAATTATGTTCCAAATAAATAATATACCATGGTTGCTAAAGTTTATATATCACTTATAAACTTAAAGATCGCCTGACATAATTATTGAGGCGGTGTTTGGACTAAAACATCGAATGTATGATATATATAAATAAATCTTATAATAAAGTTATTTAATTTTAAAATTAATTTTTATGAAAATATTTTTATAATTATTTTTTATGAAATAATTTTTATATTTAATAATATATCTTTTATTTTATCTAAACCATTATATAAAAAAGATATAACATTTGATAATTTTTTAATTAAACAATTATATTTTTTAATAATAAAAAATAATTTATTTATTTAACAAAATAACTAGTTAAATAATTTATCTTTATTCAAAATAATTTCTTTGAAATAACATTATTATGGTCAACTATTATATCTAAAATATTTATTATATTTAAGCTATTGTCCACTTTAAAGTTTCATCGTAATCTTATCTTAAAAGACACATAGTCCTTAAAAGACGAGTATGGTTGAAAATTTTCACTTAGCTTGTTAATATTAGTAGTTGTAATGAAAGATGAATAGTAGAGTAGAAGGAAATATATTAGTTCTATTGATAATCTTAGAGAAAAATAAATATTGGATATAATGTTTGAAGGGCCACACTTCACTAATTCGTTATATGATGCTTAAAGCTGGTTAAGTAAACAAGTTGAGGACTTGAATGTTTATAGAAAGCAAATAGAATTGCTGAATTTCATGCAATAAAGGAGAAGAAAATCAAACTGCCATCTCAACTTATCCAGTTTTCCATTCACCACGATTTCGTTACAAATTGTTGCTGTAAAGATCTTTACATCGAACAAGGGAAACATGCAGAGTGTAGAATTTTGATTGGATCTATCATCAATACTGTAACACAAGAAACAAAAACTAATGAGACAATTATCCCATCCATATAGAGACATTTACATTCTGAGAAGTAAAAAGGCACTTGATATTGGTCTCTACTTTAACACAATATATGTTACAATTTACAAACAAAATACAAGTGGTTCTAATCAACACAACAGGAAGAAATCGGTTTAAGTTTTAAACTAATTCGAGTGTGTTGATAAGATTCAGCATATGAGTTTGTTTTTGTATAGTTCAGTGGCAGATCTCTATATGATATGTTTACTCCAGGAAAAAATGGAATGTATTGACTGACAAGAACCAAATGAACGTAGTCTTGCATTTTAAAACTAAACTATTTCCATAACTAAATAAATGGGCAAAGTAGAATTCATCAGATGGATCATTCATCTTACACCTAATCAAAGTTGATTCTACAGACTGTCTAACCTCAACCCATTTGCCATTGCATTCACAAATGGAAGAACCAAAACATATGAGATATAATAAAATGAGTATGGTACAAAGTTATTTGAAGGTTGTTAGTCAAAAAGAATAGGCAAGAAAGCAGTGTATTACAGGGCATTGGGCAATGACGTTTTTAAAGAAATCAAAAACTAATTCAACAAAATAAGTGGTGTCTTGAATCACCAAACCTTTAGAACTGGTTTGCCTTTGTTGGTGTTTGCAGATTGCTTTGCCATTGCTTGTTGATGTGCACGTGCAGCTCGTCCTGGTGCAGAAATCTCAAATACCTGTTGTCTGCAATTCCAATTAACACGCACAAATTGGTCTACAGTTACTTTACTTATGCAGTCACTAACCCATAAAAGAGGCATTATAAATTATAATGTCTCTTGTTGTTTCATCATGCTTCACACCACCTCTAAAAATATACTATATTCCATTATCTATTTGTTAACTGCAGTAAGCCTTGCACCCTTATTGGTGAAAGAAAAAAAAAAAAAAAAAACCTGCACCAATTCTCTATTATGACTTCCACAAATATTTCAGAAAGTTTACTAGTAGTACCTAACATCCAATAAACAATCCCCATGGACATTGACATTGAATTTTCCCAGACAATTGTGATATTAGTATAATATAATGTCTCTAGTGTATGGAATGCATCACAAAGAAACATGAACAAATCAATGTATGTCATTCAAGGATGAGAATCAGTGAGCTATATAACAAAACTAAGGCCTCAGAACTATACAACAACAAAAGTGCTAATAACAGATTCTCTAACACTCTATAGAATACTCTTTTATAAGTCAATTTATTGAAAACTACGAATTCATGATCAAAGTTAACTAAATAAGGGGCTTGATCCACAACATTCTATGATATAGCTAGGTATAAAGCAAAAGGGAAATCAAAAGGCAGATACATATTTAATCAAGAAAAGTACAATGATTAAGGGTCTAACATACAATGTGGTGTACAAATAAAACCCCTTTTTCCTTTTCCAGAAATTGAACAGTTAAATTAAGGTCATAGAAAGAGGGAAATTGAGAAATGGAAAAAGGTCAAACATTGACTCTGCAGCATTACAAGCGTCGACAAGCACACTTTCAGAGGCCAGTCTCTTTTTTTCCTTGCTCCTGGGATCGACTGGGCGCAACCAACTAAAGCAAATACCCATTTTTTTATCTCTCTTTCTTTCTGTTCTTCTCACAGCTTCACCTTCTCTTACAATTTCCATCTACTCTAATCCGATCTGAAAGGACAAACAATGTTAGTCAATTACATAATAACATGCAATAAATTAAGCAATATACAGAGCTTTACCATGAACAAGACACAGATCCTAGGTGAGGGGCACACTCTTGTTACTAATTGGGAGAGGAAGGCTTTTTATATAGGGAATATAGGAGTAAGAGTTAGGTAAGAAAAAGGTACTTTTGTTGGTCTTACGATGCAGATTTCAATTTGATTATTTTTATATTTTTAAAATAAAAAGGAGAAAACTTTAAAAAGATGATCGCATTAGGCTTCATTCAACGAAAATCCAACCAACCTACCACAAACCCTCCACACATATACTTAACACTCCAATAAATTAATATTTTAAGGATATTTAATTTATTTTTTAATTACAAATATTATTATATTATTATAACGTTTTGTGTTTTACTTTTTCGATGCTAAAGAAATATTTTCCTTAGTAAAAATACACAAAAGTGTTTATAGTAAGTCATATTTAAAGGTAGGTGTAGAGTACTTGGAATTCCTTCAAGAAGGCTCAACTATTAGGATGTATGTGACTCAATGTCACGTTCATGACAGTCAACACATGACATTTAAAAGAAGAAAGAGGAAAGTAAAGGTTGAGTTCTTTGGAAAAAAATACTCTTAAACATAAATCAAGTCTCATGAATACTCGTTTGACTTTAGCACAAGGTTTAGCTGCAATGAACTCAACCATTATTTCAAAGCACATGCTAAATGAGGATATGAACTACTCCACCTTATCCCTCGAAGTGAGCTTGGAGGCATAAGAGACAACCTCACCGAGTATCTAGGAGTACTTGGGATCGAAGATGGGAAGGAACTTGCCCTTCCTTGTCCTCTTAGCTCCTCTTAGCTAAGTTTGGTCAAGAGGTCTCTCCAACATACCTGTTGCTTAGCAAGAATGACGTTAGCCTTGTTCCCCCATAATGTAGCAGTAGTTGCCATTGTGACAGTCGTCGTTGGCGCGACGAGGATGGCCTCTTGGAGAGATCTTCCCCTATGGGAACAACCTCCCTACTCATAGAGGACTATGTTCAGAGGAAGAAAGAAGATTAGAAAAGAGAAAGCAGAAGAAATAGACATACCTAAATAAGAATAAATAGTGAGTGCAAGGAAGACGAAAGTAAAGGCACAAGATGAAGAACGAAGGGCAATGTCACATGCACAACTGAAGCGTCAAGTCGATCTAGGCAACATGTCCCTATCAAACTGACGTGACACCTCTCCCCTCATTATGAGATGTTATTATTACTATTTTAATTACCATTTAATGACAATACTTATCGCCTTAATTGCATTTCAATTATCTTAAGCCCAAACCACCAAGACGGATAAACTCGAACTAGTGAAGCTATATAAACTATGGCAAAGTTTGACCTATGACTAGTTGTGAAAATTAGGCTCACTTATAAGAGCTCAACAAAAATGTAAAATGGAGATAAAATTCAAAAGAAAAGTCTGATTATCCTAAAACCAAGTTCTCTAGTCTAGGGTCTTATGGAGTACCTACTACCAAAAAATATTGAATGTTTAATACCCACCCACGATAGTGGGAATTAATCACATATCTAATTCGCATACTAGAAGATAATAGACTTTCGTTGGTGCTAGAATCGGCTTGATATCTGATAATGGATATTAATTACTAAGATATTTTCGCATGTCCAAAAGCTTATGAATACCACCTCATGGAGTATCCATCTCAAATAAATCCATTTTTACTCACTTCTCATTTATATATTCTCAAAAGTTCTTACTAACTTGAACGTCAGAGAGTATGCTGCATGTAGGCCACCACTCGATTTTCAGCTGTACAACTCAACAACCCTTGATAAAAGAGGTCAATCAACTCATACAACTTGAACATCCACCTTGAACGATTCCTACTCATTGTCAGTAAGAATTTTTTAAAAGAAATAATTATCTAAATTTTAATATTATTTTTACAAAATTACATTATTATTTTTAATTAATTTTTATAAAAATAATAAAGTTATATATTTTTAAGTATAATAAAAGTAATAAATATAAATATGCAGAACACACATATGTTTATGCTACAACAATACTTATATGTTTTTTAAAATTTCACCATAATATTGCTCATATTTTATATCTCATAACCATCAAATAGTGATTTTTTTTATCAACAATAAAATAAATTAAATTAAGTGGGATACTTCAGGAATATCCCAACCCGTATACATCAACCATATAGATAGTTCTCCATAGACATGGAGATAGCAACCAAAAAATGGCTTAACCTACATAAACGCACCCAAACAACTAATGAACAACAACACTTAGTGGACACCTAAACCCAACAACCCACTCCCTTAAGAGAGCAATTAGCACACAAAAGGTGCATCAATCATGACAATGCCACCAAAGAGATGTGGTAGGACCAGAAAACAACAACTTATAAGGACAACAAAAAACTCCTCCCACATTCTAACACCAACCAGTCATCCCCTTACCAGCACCCTTTTGTTCATACGTTAAAAAACCGTGACAGCTTTGTATTTATGCCTCCAGACTTCACCATCGAATAGTGATAATCACCATAAAGACAAATACATATTCAACTATTTTTTTATCGATAATAAAAAATAATAATTGTGAACCATTTTAGAAGTGGTCAAATCCATATACATAACAAATATCCTAAATCTCCCCGTTAAAGAGAAAAAACTCCTACAGACAACTATAGAAACAAAATTTAAAAAAATACATTCTTTAAATTACATAATGTAAGGTTTGTAACTTGTTAATTAAAATACTAATAATTAAATAAATTAATAGCAAAAGGTTAAACAATAATAAAAGTAATGAAACATTTGTTTATAATGTACTCTAATAACACAGTAAAAGTATATATATATATTCTAAAACATAAATAAGACTTTCTCTTTAATAAGAAAGTACATTTCTCTATATTTTATCCACTAAATAAGAGATATTATAAAATAAAAAGTAAAAAAAGTGAAATTTTGAATAATTATTAATTTAATTGAATCTCTCCATAACATTAAAGAATATTCTCTAATAAAGAAAAACTTTTATTTTGAAAATTGTTTAATTCTCTAATGTATTTGAGAATTGTGTAAATTTTAAAACTCTGCTCTAAGTTTTTATATTATGTAAAGTTATGTTTTTATAAATAGTTCTCTACATAATATTTTTCTATCCAATATCATTTACTACAATGATTTTAAATTAATTTTCAAAAAACACAAAAGTAATTTACTTATTATAATAATGTTTGTTTCAAAATTCTTATGTAAAAAGTAAATTTACGAGAGAAGTATCTATAAATATCATATGATTTTTAGTGTGTGCAATCACGATTTAATTAGTGATCAAAATAGTATTTTGTATAAAAAAAAACGACTGCGTTTCAGTGCGAAAAGCGAAGGAAGGAAAATGAGTGAAGAGAAGAAGGAAGAAGAGGAAGAAGCGTTGAAGACGTTGGAGATCGAGAACGGTCTCCGTCTGGTCCCGCGCGTGAAGCTCAACCTCGTCATATACCCTTCCACGCCCCTCACGCTCTCCCACCCAATCGACGAATGGAAAACCAAACGCGCCCTCATCGACTTCCTCCACACCTCCCTCTCCCTCACGCTCCCCGAGGAGGACCTCCACCTCACGCGCCACAAGAACCTCAAGAAGCGCAAGCGCGACGACCCCGTCGCCGCCGGAACGCTCCGCGTGTGGGACCTCTCTTTCTTGCCAACGACGAATCGGTACCTCGAGTGGCGCAATCGCCTCGCGGAGAATCTGAACGGGATCGAACTCAACCTCGAAGGCGTCAAGTTCAAACTCGCCGTTACTGTTCCCGCTTCCGACGATTTTAACAGCATGAAGAAGGAATGGGAGGAGCATTCCGCGTTTCGAAGTGTGGGAGAGCCTGATACTGTTGTTCTGAGAGGCATGCCGTCGCGGTGGTTCGCTGAACCCAGGGTTTCGTCTAAACCCTCCATGCTTGTTACTCACACCATCTTGTCTACATTCGGCAAAATAAGGTCCGTTTGTTATGTAATTTTGCTCCAATTATTTTTGATCGTTTTTCATCTCACTCGTATATTTTGTTCAGATAATCTCTTTTTTGTTGCTGAATGAACCATCAATTTCATCTTCAAAGTATTACCCTAAAACTGTGTATGAGTAATCTTCTATGTGTTAGAAATCATGTTAGAAATCATGTTAAGTAGTTCAAAAGTATTTGTATCACAATGTTTTAATCACTGGTGTCGTAAAAGAAATATCAATTCAAGGACATTGGATACTTGAGGGATTATTTATATTATATATGTTTGATTTTTCTTCTTATTTGAAACCTCTTGTTAGAAAATAAGAAAAAATAAGGAATTGTTTTTTATAAGATAAAATTAGTTTGTATATGATATTGTAGGGTTGGATAAACTTTTCTAAAAACACATAGCAGAAGAAAATTAAATAAGTTATTCCACAAATTAAAATTTAATTTGTATTTGTAAAAGTTTTCTTTGCATCAGTTCTTTTCGCAAACAGAAGTTAACTTGCAAATATGATAAGTTTAGGTTCTGGAAAAATTTATATATATATTTTTTCTTATTTTCTTCTCTATGATTTCGGACAAGTTTATCGGAATCAACAGTTTTATTACTTTAGAAACTATTAGGAGAGAGGATAAAATTTGGTTGACTGAAATTGGTTGGTTTACTCTTGTGCTGCCAACTTGAGACTGAGAATTTTCGTTTTAACTTGGCTAAAATGTGTGTTTTGATCTATGTGATCAAAATTGATTTTAGATCTTACATTTTAGAATCAGTGGTTTTTTTCTTCATGTTTCTTTAATGTGGTGGATTTTGCCCTTGATCGGACTTCATTTTGACATGACAAGGGACAATTAAATAGTAAGGAACCTAAAACACATTTATCCAATTTTAGTAATTCCACTACTTTAAATCCCAGTTTCAGTGTTGGATGGACCAATGCTGTATAAATCTTAAGCAATCTATATATTTCTTATGTTGCATAAGATTAAATGTATAAAGAAATAAACTTTAAATTTAACTCAAACTTATAAAACTAACTTATAAGATGACTTTTATATCTACTTATATATTATGAAATGTCTTTATATCTGGAATCTCCTACACACTCCACACGCTGAGAATGTCCAACTCGTGCGTGAAACTATATATTTATGGGTGGTCCGATAGCGGTTTGATAGCGTGTAGCCCGATAAACCCAACAATCTCTTGATATTAGGATAGATTCTAAATGACTCTGATACCATATTAAAAAGTGAACTTTAAGCCTAATAACAACAATAAGTTTTCCATAATAATGTAACAAGTCTATATAATCACATTTGAAAAAGGGTCAGCATCATGCAACCTCACCTGAGAATGACTTAGAACCCATTTTAGGTACTTTGTCCTAACACCAGGCAAGGCTAGAAGGGAGAAATTAGTAGTCAACTGCACCTCCCCAACAATGTGAAGCCTGTGGCGCGAAAGTAAATCATAATTATGATGAACTTTACCTTTGTGTAAAGTTAAAAGTGAAAATATTAGAAAGTGGACTTTAAGCCTAACTCAACCCCATAAAACCGACTCATAGGGTTGAGGTTTGCACCCACTTATATACAATGAAATGTCCTAATCTCTAGTCGATGTGGGATCTCCAACAGGTGGCCTGATAAACCCAACACTCGCAAGGATAGGCTTGAAATGGCTCTGATACCATATTACGAAGTGAACTTTAAGCCTAACTCAATCCCATAAAACCGGCTCATAAGGTTGAGGTTTGCACCCACTTATATATTATAAAAGGCTCTAATCTCTAGTCGATGTGGGATCTCCAACACACCCCCCTCACGCCGAGACTGCCAACTCGTGCGTGAGACTATATATTTTGGGTGGTCCGATAGTGGCCCGATAGCGGGTGACACGATAGACCCAACACAAACACTCGCTAAGATAGGCTCGAAAATGGCTCTGATACCATATTACCAATCCAGAAGACTCCGCCTGAGCAACAAACCCGGGAGGTTGCTTCATATAAATTTCTTCCTGCAAATCCCCATTAAGTAAAGCATTTTTGACATCCAGTTGATAAAGAGGCCATTGTTGAAGAGCAACCATAGCTATGAATAAGCGAACAGAGGCCATCTTTGCTACTGGAGAAAAAATATCACCATAGTCTAAACCAAAAATTTGGGTATAACCCTTAGCCACAAGACGAGCTTTGAGACGATCAATAGTACCATCAGGACCAACTTTGATAGCAAAAATTCACCTGCAACCAACAACAGATTTCCTAGATGGTAAAGGAACAAGTTCCCAAGTTCCATTATTCTGAAGCGCATTCATTTCATCAAGCATGGCCTGACGCCAACCAGGATGAGCTAAGGCATCACCTACAGATTTTGGAATGGATACAAAAGAAATAGACGAAAGGCAGGTATAAAAGGGTTGAGATAGTCTATGGTAACTCAAAGCAGTATAATGTGGAGAGGGATTACGAGTAGAACGTATACCTTTACGAATAGCAATAGGAAGATCAGGTTCAACAATCGGAGGTTCAACTATAGGAGCCGGAGGGGGATGAAGTGTTGGCACCGGAACAGAGTCTGCTGATGGACGATGAGACGTTTGACGATGACTATACACCTGAAGAGTTGGTGGCGGTGGTGAATCGTTAGGTGCACTAGGCACAACAAGAGGAATATTAACTTGATTAGATGAAGAAATTGAAGGAGAAGGACAAGACTTAAAATAAAGGGAAGATTCACTGAAGGTGACATCTGCTGAAATAAAATAACGGTTTAAGGACGGTGAGAAACATTTATATCCTTTTTGTGATCTAGTGAACCCTAAAAAGACACATTTGTGTGACTTAGGAGATAATTTATCAAGACCAGGACTAAAATTATGAACAAAACATGTGGACCCAAAAACTTTGGGAGGTAAAGAGTGGAGAGGGTCATGTGGAAATAAAATAGAATGAGGAATTTTGTTATCTAAAACTGAAGATGACATGCGATTAATGAGATAACATGCACTAAGAACAGCATCACCCCAAAAACGCTGAGGAACATCACCATGGATTAAAATAGTACGAGTTGTTTCAACAAGATGTCTATTCTTGCGCTCAGCTACCCCATTTTGTTGAGGTGTATAAGCACATGAAGTTTGATGAAGAATACCATGAGAAGCCACATCCGGTGCCAATCATCCGTCCCGAACTCCGGTCCTGTAAAGTAATAGAATCTTTGGTAAAAGAAATAACACAATCCAGGAAATGGGTGAGACATTTAATGGATAATAAGTTAAATGGAGACCCAGGGACATACAAAACATTATCAATAGATAAAGAAGAAAAAATATTAATAGTACCAACACCATGTGATGGTACCCTATATCCATTGGCCATGGTAACCGAAGGTAAATAACCCGTAGTAGATAGGGAATAGAAAAAGGATTTATTACCAGTAATGTGATCAGTGGCACCTGAATCTAGAACCCAAGGGCCATGGGAAGTGGAGTGAGTGAGGCTAACAAAAGATGTACCTGAATGTGCAACAGAAGCCGTGGAACTAGGGTTCTGACGATCCTCATACCATTTAAGAAATTCATTGAAAATAGCAGGCTGGCTTGGGGTATCAATTGAAGTATGGTCCATGGTAGAAGGTTGCACAGGGGCAATTTGAGCAACCGCAACAGATCTAGGAGGACGACCATGTAAGGCATAACATCTGTCAATTTTGTGGCCAAGTTTGCCACAATGGTCACACTTGTGACGCCCTTTGCCCGGCTTGTGAGGGCGAGTACGATCATTATGCTGAGAGACTAAAGCAGAATAGTCATCAACATGAGACGTTATATCAGTGGTGTGTTTACCTGGCACGCGCAAAAGGGTAGAACAAGTGGAAGTAAAATTGGGCACAATAGGAGATCCCAAAATTTGATCACGAACGTGAGAATAATCATCAGAAAGGCCATGTAAACCCAATAACATGAAGAACTTGGATCTTTGTTCTAGTTCTTGAGAAGGAGTAGAGGCAGGAGGTAATAACTCATTAAAATCATGAAGAAGAGCATGAAGTTTACCTAGGTAATAACTTCTGAACATGTCTCATAGGTACGAAAAATTTGTTTTAAAGATGAGTGAATGGTCGATTTGATAACAATGCATAATTGAGCATCAATTTTCAACCAACGGAAAACCTCATTTTCAGCAACAGTAGGATGAGTAAGATGATCAACATAACCTTGACTCTTAAGCCATAATTTAATATCTGATGTCCAAGTGTCATAATTGGTTCCATCCAATTTGTCAATGGAAAGATGAACATTGACGTAATTAGTATAAATAGATGAATCCGGCATAATGACTGCAGAAGAAGCCACAGTGGTAGCGGCAGCGGAAGACGCGCGGAAGAAGCCATAGAAGATAAGGACAAATCCAGTCACCGGTTAATTGGCGGTAACAACAAAGATGAAGGCTCCGGCAGCGTCTCTAGCGGAGGCTCCGACGAGATTCCGGCGACGACTCCGGCGAGACAATGGGCGGTGGTTGGAAAATTCCAGTGAATAGTGGGTTCACCAATAGAAATTGAACCCTAAACCCTAACCTTATGCTCTAGATACCATATTAGAAAGTGGACTTTAAGCCTAACTCAACCCCATAAAACCGGCTCATAGGGTTGAGGTTTGCACCCACTTATATACAATAAAATGTCCTAATCTCTAGTCGATGTGGGATCTCCAACAAAAAACATATTCTATGTAGAAACAGAAAATGAAAATCATTTGTGCTAAGTTTATAAATACAAGGATTATTACTGTTTTATCCAAATATTAGCTTCAAGAATATTTCAGACTATGTCAAACCAAACCTTAAAAGCATCTTCAAAGTCATTGCATGAAGTCGTTTCACAATTGGGGTAAGCTTTGAGTGCAGTCTTCACTGTATGATCTTGACATCCCCTAATTCATTATTCTCCTTTATTATGTATGTTATTGTTCTCTTTGAATGATGCATCAATTATCTTGTAATGTTTCACTAGTTTCAACCTTTAAACTTTGTTGTTTTACCTTCAAGTTGTAAACTTTGTTTTTTTTTTTCTTTTATGAATGTTACATTCAATTAAAAATACCAAAATTTTAAAATATTTGTCTTTTATAATTTTTCATTTGTTTCAAGATTTATGGACACTAAAAAAACACAACAAAGGAAATTAACGGGGATTTGAAACTCTAAGGAAAAACACCGAAACCTAATGACTGACATTTAGGGAGTTACAAATCACCAAGAAATAACGCGGTATAAAACTGCAAACAGTAAGAGGCTTTAAAAACAGTCAGGAAGTAACTATTGGTTATAAAATTGTAGTTAAGTTTTGCTATTACAGGAGTTAGTAAAAATATCGTCAGTGATCTGTTAGCAACGCTAGTTCTACCCGTAAAAAGACAAACCGTGGGTAATATGCCCTTAGCGGGTTTAAAACCGCCGGACATATTAAATATAACTCCAGTTAAATTTCATTTTTCTTGCTGTGTTTCAATTATCTGAATGTGCTTAATTGTTCTATTTCTTCAATAGGAATCTTAATGTTGGTGAGGATAATGAATATGGTAAGGATGAAAGTGAAAACAGTGGAGACCTAGTTTCGGGCCTTTACTGCAAGATTGTGGTGCAGTTTGACAAATATAAAGACTGCCATGATGCAATAAGAGTTCTGTGTGGTCGCTCGATGCAAAAGGTATTGGCTTGGTATCTGAGTTGTTTTTCTTCACTTATTGCGAAATCATGCATAACCATGGTGTCTGAAGTGCTATTGTAAAATTTCACAACTTTGGGTAAATTTAGTAGATAAGTATGTTTCCATAATAAAAGGAAATAGGATAAAATTGTTTTCTTACAAATTGTAAGCTGCGTTTGTAAGCAGTCACGACACAAATTGAATCCATGGTTATGTATAGCTGGTGAAATTTGGGTAGCAATTAGCATGAAGAATGTTTTTGCAAAATTGAGAGGTTGAATATGTTGTTAATACCAGATAAATGATGTATTGATTATGATTTGTGCGTTGTTGTCAACGATCAGCAAGGATCACGATTGAAGGCTGATTATGAGGTTAGTTGGGACAAAGACAGATTTTTCCGGAATTCAAGGAATCAAAGTGAAGATAAGAATAGCATGGCATCCTCAAGTGCTGCAGATAATTACAGAAGTGAAGCTTCCAGACGTCACGGTCCAGAAAATGTGCGACCCAGGAGATTCAAGGTTAGATTTTGATATCTCAACTGCCTCTCTTATTGTTCCAACCTTTTTCTCTTTGAATCTTGTCCTTTGGCTCACTATTTTGAACCTTTGTAAAGTCTGCCAATATTGACTACAAACCCCTTTACTTAATGCAGGAATGAGGACTGAAAGGCTTTTGAGTTTTTGGGTACACATTCAAAAGCACTTTTATTATGGACTGACTCAAGTTTGGTATATGGACTGCATACAATTTTTTTGGGTCACTGACTTGGGTCAACAAGCTTATGACGTGGGATAATGGGGATTATCTTTGGTGACCAAATTGTTCTGACTTTAGAATTCATTGTTCCAAATTATACCAAGTCATTAAAACACTGCTACTTACGGATGATGATGCTGTGCAATCGTTATCACTAGGAGTCAGTACTTACTTTGGTTAGCTCTACCCAAAAGGAGATTTTTATCTACTTCATTGTTGAGCCAAAGTCATACCTTGGTTTAACTGAGTTAATGTCATTTGGATGTGCTCTAAAATGATACAACCAGAAGAATGGCACTTCCCAATTTGCATGTTGCATCTTTCTGAAGTCGTCAGAATATTGCATATCTTTCAAAGTCATAATTGTTTGTTCCAATTTACAATCACTTACCATACGCCTTATTTGCAAGAACAATGAAACGGTTGGTGTGGTTAAAATATGCTTCTAAAGGAAACTGATATTTTTTTTCTTCTTCCTTAAATTATAAGGTGATATATAATTCATACAATTGGACAGCCATCCCCATTGTTTCTAATATCTTTAAACTCAACAATTCACCCTTCCCCCAGATCAACCCTATAATTTTCAATTTAAATCGAAGCAAAGCTTCAACATTTCAATTAACAATATAGTCAACCAAAATCATAACTCAAAAATCACATTTTAACTTTTATCAATTAAATCATAAATTTCACTTGTAATCATAAATTTCACTTGTAAGACAAATTGTAAATCTCAAAGAACTATTAGCTAAAAACACATAGTAGGACATATTTAAAGAGTAATGGTAGTAACAGAGATAAATCACATTAATAAAATGCAAATAGTTTTAAGAAACAAAAAATATTGCTCCATTTTTGTCATAATCTTAAACAACAATAAGAAAATGAACATTTTCTCGTCACATAGGTGCAAAAAGTAAACATAAATTGAGTTTACCTACTAATAAAATATTAAAAAAATTCTAAATAATAAGTGTAAGGGTGGCTCTGTCTCATTTTGCTGTATCTATATTTGGCTTAAAAAAACAAGTCGTGATAGGTTGACTCGCATAGAATTTATACATTATTGTATCTTAATAATACAAAATGAAGATAAATAATGAAAAAGTTAGTAGAAGTTGAGTGACAATGATGATTTAAAAATATAAAGTATTTAACAAGTGTTACTTGGAGAGTTTCGAAGTGGAGAAAAGATGACTTCTTTGTGGATCGAGCTCTGTCGAGTTGTTTGATCACAAAGAGAGGAAGAAGGTTCACCCGAGAAAGGCTCTCTGATGCTAAATTCAATAGGAATATAAAATATTTTTGAGGATAAGAGAGTATGAAGAGTGGTAGTGAGTACTTCCTAAGAGACATCACCTATTTATAAGTTTTCTTGGACTCGGACCATTATAAAAATATTAAATAGTTATTATGAGATATAAATGAATTTTATAATAGTAACTTATAATGTTTGTTAATTATTTTTGATGATCGTTTGAACTCGAAAAATAGTATTTGACTGTTTGATTCAAGTTTGATAAAATATCTCGATGTTCGTTTGAACTCGGATTTGATAAAGATTTTCGATGTCCGTTTCAACTTGAATTGTGAATTGACCATTTAGTTCAAGTTTGATAAAGTTTGTTGATGTTTGTTTGAACTCACATTGTGACTTGACTGTCTAGTTTAAGTTTGATAAGTTTCTCGACTTTCGTTTGAACTTGAATTGTCTCGTTTGGTTCAAATTTGATAAAATTTCATGATGTTTGTTTGAGCTCAGATTGTGATTTGACTGTTTAGTTTAAGTTCGATAAAATTTTTTGATGTTAGTTTGAACTCGGACAATAACTTATAATAAGTATCATGGTAACCAATTATCTGTAAAAAAAAAACTTTTATTTCAAAAGAATAAGCCTCATTAAAACCTTACCTATAAAAAAAACCTTCTTAGGGATAGAAAATCAAGGTAAGAAAAAGAGTACTTCATCTACGTTCAAAAGGAATCATAGCTTATGTTCTATATATAAATATAAATTTAAAGGGAGTTTCACCTGTTGATGATTGTGGGGTGCAATGATATCCCCATAGTATTCTAGATATCTCTTCGGCCTAAAGTCCTTTGGTGTCTTCAAGCTTCTTGTTTAGTTCCCTCAAGATGACTTTGTTGCCTCAGCTTTTGTCATTGGATTGGGGATGTTCCACTGATGATAATCGATGCTTGATTCTGAGCTATTTTAGAAACTACTTAATCCTTTGTGTTTATGAACTGTTGGCAGTTATCTATCACTATGGAGTTTGACAATCAATGCCTATAGATTAAGCTATTTTAGAAACTACTTAATCCTTTGTGTCTATGAACTGTTGGCAGTTATCTATCACTATGGAGTTTGACAATCAATGCCTATAGATTAAAAATTTCTAGAAGAACTTTTGCACATGTTGGCTTGTGATGGTTGCCACTAACTCGACCTCTATCCACTTGGTAAAGTAGTCAATGACTACTATAAGAAATTTGACTTGGCCTTTTGAAAGAGGGAAAGGTCCGAGTACATCTACACTCGAAGTTGTGGATGACCATGGAGATGCCATTGCGTGTAATTCTTTGGGAGGTAATGTATGTAATGGTCCGTACTTTTGGTATTCTACACATTTCTTTGTAAAGGTTTGACAATATTTCTTGAGTGTGATCCAATAATATCCTATCCTTAGTATTCTTGAAGCCATGTTTTTGGTTCTTGAATGGATCCCACATATTTCTCGATGGATCTCGACTAAAACATATATCGTCTAGTTGTCGTCCAAGCATTTAAGCAGGGGAGAGGAGAGTCCTCTTCTAAAGAGCTCGTTGTTGTGTATGACATAATGTGAGGCTTGCCTCCTTAACTTTTTGGCTTCTTTTTCATCGGTAGGGAGCGTGTCATTGAGTAAGAAGTTGACGTTGGAGTCATCCAGGTTGAAGTTGTCCGACTTTTTTGGTACTGGCGAATTTAGACAAAATGTTAGCTTAATTATTTTGTTTCAAAGTATGTGGGTGATCTCGAACTTATCAAACTTCTATATAAAATTCTATACTATGTATAGTATTTTGGAGTAATGATTCCTTAAGTGATTCCTAAACTTTTGAGAGTAATTTCATTGTAGTCTTTAAAATTGTATATTCTTTAACAATAAATATCAGACTTTAAAATCATTATAACATTTAGGGAAAAAACATATTTTACAACATGATTTTACATAGGTTTAAGTTGTTAAAAGAATCAATATAAAAGAAACTATACAAATCTTGCTTGTTTATATTTATCACATCTGATACTCACTTATATATCGATCCTATACCATTAGAGCAATGATACTTTAACATCGCAAACATAAAAATACCCTTTTGACAATTTAATAAATTAATATTTTAATAATATATACATTTTATTTTTTAATTAAAAATATTATTATATTATTATAAATAATTGTCAAATGAAAGTATGGTAGTGACAAAAGAAGTCTTTTCATACATTTAATGTCTTTACACAGATTATAAATGTCTTTAAAACAATGTTGATGGTCCTGTGTTAACATTTGGTGCAGTTTTAAATCATATAATGACAACTCTTACCAAAAAAAATATTGTCACTTTCCTTTCCCACCCTTACCTTCCTCTCCCAACATACCTAAGTTGAAGGAAAATACCTAATGTTTGCAAGAGAATAACAAACAATGTCTTAAAAAGGAAACACATCCAAGTAAAATCAAACAAAAAAAATTAAACTTAATATGGTTAGATAGTTCAATGTCTATATCACAAATAATCGATAAAATATTTTATTACTCAATATTCTATTTTTATAAGAGGAAAATTGTAAATCCTTAATGATTCATGTCCCATTACACCTATAAAATTATTAATGTATATAGTTAAATCAACTTCTCTTTTCTATAATGATTTTCTTCTTCATATTAATTAATATAAGACTTTGAAAAATACCCACTTAAAAATAATACTCACTTAAGAACAACACTCATTTGTTATTTGCTACGGAGGTAAAGACACATTGTTGAAAAATTAGGTATTTATGTAGTTCACAGAATTGCAAAGGTAAACGGGAGCTAGATAATGGAGTCAAAAAAATCATATTAAACACAAATTTCAAAATATAATAGTTGAGTTTGAAACCCAAATTCTTAAAAGAAAGTTCAAATTTTGAAACAATTTTTTTTCAATTCTAAATTATTAGAGTTGATGGTTGTGTAAGTAACTAGTTCAAATGAGAGAAACATGTCTCGTTGTGTAACCTAAATGAGATAAACATTCGACTTCAAGACTATCCAAAAACAGTATCGGAAAGTTAGTTTTGACTTGGATAGTCTTGAAACGTCATCTGCAAGTTTACAATTAAAGTTGTTCACGACGCCATTGTAAACTTGCAGATGACGTCGTAATTGGCTAGCTAGCTTCCTCGTTCATTTGTGAGTTCAAAATAACTTTAATTTCTCTTCTTGTTAGTAATTCAAATCAAATTACAATTAGATCCTTGTGTATAATAATTAATTATTAAAAGTAAATAAATAAATAAAATGATGTGTAAAATAATGCCACGTGTTAAAGAATGAATGAGGGCATCAAAACATGTCTATTTGCTTTTCTCTTTAAATATTTTTGGAAAAATGTATTCATTTAGTTTATTCTCGTTTGAATGTGAGGCCAACTTAGGCTGATCCAAAATGTACAGAACAGTAGATCTTCTCCAATTTTGACCATTTCTCATCACTTGATTTTCAAATTTTAAAAACGATGTGCAGCAAATACACATGGGTTGGATTGTCAACAACCCTAATTCATAATTTCCACCATAATTTACACTCAAAGTGTAACCGAAGAATTGAATTTTCAACCAGTTTCTAAGGAAAACATGGCAACATGTATTCACACTACACAAAAGAACCTCTAATGCCACTTCAACAATGGAAAACAAAAGAAAAAAAAAAATTGATTAACAGAAAGCTTGAACCTTGTTCTTGAAAGCCTCAGAATCATCACCAGTTTTTGGAGAAAGTGAGCAATGAGTGAGTATCTTTTTTTCACTCCACCCTCTAACATAATCTTTCTTCTTACTCCCTTCATTCACCACCATCTTCTTCTCACTCCACCCTCTCACATACTCCTTTTTCTTCACCCTTGCATTGCTCATCACAATCTTCTTTTCACTCAATTCTCTAACATAATCCTTCTTCTTCACAGTGGAGATCACATACCACAAAACACTTGTATAAAGAGTTGTAGCAGATCTTCCAAACACAACCAAGAGCAGCAAAATCAACACCATAACCAATGGCAAATAGAAGTGAGGCTTCTCCAGATCCCAAGAAAAGTTCTCTCTGTGATTTTTTTCTATCTTGGGTTGGTTTCTTTCTTCAGTATCAGTTATTACTGATCTTGCTCTCACCCCTTTGAGTTCTTGGCTCTGGTGTTTGTGATCCTTGTTGTTTTTCTTCACCTTGACCACCACAGGAACAATATCATCAGTGCTGGAGTACACAAAGCGAACGAAAGAGATCTCATGAGGGTTCATCTGTGAATAAATCTTCTGCCTCTTCTCATCAAGATCAGCCAAAAGCTCAGAAAACTTGTCTAGACCACGACTCGAATAAGGGTTGTTTCTGCTATATTTTCTCTTATATTTTCTGGGGCTAGAAACAGGACTTGCAAGACATGGATCATCATCATATTCGTTGTGGAAAGTGCCACAAACAAAAGGGTTCAACGTATGCATGGAAATATGGTGTTAGAAGAGGAGAAGATTTGGTTTGAAGAATTCTGCAAATGTGTATGGTTGCTTAGATAATGGGTTTAAACAGAAAGAAAGAGAAGACTAGAACAAAGCTTAGCCTCTGAGTCATAAACAAAGACCTCAAAACTTTTACAATGATCTTAATTGAAGAAGCTTCTTTGGGGTATTAATGATTTTGACTAAAGAGAAGAAACAAACAATTTATATAATATGAATTTATAGGAATAGATGGCGTAGGAAGTGAGCTAAGAAATAATATAAATTTGATGAAGAACATGTTAATTTCTTGGGGAGAAGGGTATGGAATTAGTCTTTTGTCTGGTGAAACAAGTTCTAATATTTTGCTAATATTTTATATCGATTCATAACTAATTCTAGAAGGAACTAGGTTTGAATATAAAGTCCAAAATTATTTAATAGTGACAATAAATGTAGTTGTCAACTAAAAACACTGTGGTTGTGTGTGTGATATAATGATAAGAACAAGTTTTTTTAAATGTTTTTATATTACACTATATTTACTTTATCCATTATATAATTTTTGTAATATTTATTGTATGATCATCTTATGAAGCTTTAATATATTGATATTACAATTTTTATTGTACTATTCTTTAACCATTTAATATGACAAAAATACAATATCCATCTAAAAGAAAATTATTTTTACTTTATTTTATTTTTTTAATATATTTTAAGATATAATGTAAGAGAAATAGTATGATAAACAATAGAAAAAATAATTACCAAAAGTGAAAAATGTAATTAAAATTATTGGTATATTATACTGAAATATGAAATACTCAGACCGTGTTAATATTAATAAATTAAATTTTATATAAATATTATATCAACACATTTATCTCTGTCATTTTATATTATCCAGTTATTTAATTGTAACTTTTCTTAACACCAGTTTAATAAGTTGACTTAACTGTTTTTTACTATCAACTTCCAAACATGTCTTTGAACTAGTTTTGAGACAAATAACCTAAATTTTAAGTATGTATATATTTTAGTAGAACAATAATATGTTAAAAAATGTATACCTCATTCCACAATGTTGGTTTATATTTATTTGTGTTTAGAATGGAATAATTTTTTTGGTATGAGACATTTTCTATAATGATTTCATTTTCAAAATCTTACTCTTAGAAGTTTAATGTTCCATTTTCTTTGTCTACTTTTAATTTTTTCTACTCATTTATAATAACATTACTTTACGCTACAAAATAATCATTAAATAAAAATTGTTTTAAAAATAAAAAATAATTAATATTATATTAATTAAATTAGATATTCTTATAGAAATTTACAAAATTATTATTATTTAAAATAGTTTTTATTATTAATAAAATTTATAAATTTGTATCTAATTAGATGTAAGATTTTAGTTGTAAACTTTAAAATATAAAATAGTTGATAACTAAAATATCTATAAACAGCTAATTAGATATTCATTTAGAAACTAAATTTATAAATTTTATTAATAATAAGAATTATTTTAGATATTAATAATTATTTTATTTTTTAAAATAATATTTAATTTAATTAATATAAAGTTTTTTTTCTTTAAAAATAATTTTTATTTAACATTTTGTAGTGTTAGACTAAGAAACGAAACAACAAGTTTTTATAACATTACATATGAAATCCTGAACCACAGATCTAACACAGTGGAAAAAAGAAGAAGATAGTTTTATATATATTATTATGATATTGTTGTGTGGTATTAGTTAATTCTCCACGTTTAGTTGGGTTGACTTGGTGATTTAGATATCATTCAAATTGATTAATTATTTTTATTTAACACATCTCAACTCATCACCCTAATTTGTTTTTCACGGAATTTTTCTCCCTTTTATTTATTTATTAATTAGTGATAGCATTTTATTTATTAGTGATAGCAGACATGACGTACATGTCATGTGATATTATTTATCTATCTATAGATATACAGATATATATTATATTATATATATATATATATATATATATAAATATATTTTATTGTTGTTGATGTCAACTTCTTCCATTCAATTCATCATCTTTATTATATTAGGTTCTGTTTACTGAAAATTCTAGGCAAGTATATTGTCACCACTCACCAAGAAGTAGTGGCACTTCACCATTAAAATAATAAATAAAAATTAATTTTAAAAATTAATAATTAATTATTATATTAATTAAATTAAATATTAAAAAGTTATATCTAAATTAATTGATAAATAATTTTTAAATTAGTATTAATTAATTATAAAAAATTTAACTACTAATTATTTAAATTCTAAAGTTAATAGTTAAGATGTTGATAATTAGTTAGACACAAATTCAAAAATTATTTTTTATTATTAATAAAAATTAATTTAGATCACTACAAGAAAATTATGAAATAGAAACTAATTTTTAGAGACAAAAAATAATTAGTTGCTATAGTGACTAAATTAGAAACCATTTTAGATACTAAAAATTTGTTGGTTTCTAAATTAGTTTATTGTTAAATGACTTCTGAATTGGTATTTAATTAGCAACCAAAATTTTTTGTTACCAACTAATTATTTTTTGTCTTGTAGTGGATATTAATAGGTTTTTTAGTTTTTAAACTAGTATCTAATTTAGTTATTATGAAATTAATTTTTTTTTTATCTAAAACTAATTTTTATTTAATAATTTTTTTGAATTATGATAATTTGTAAAAAATTTGCTTGCATCTATTAAGCATTATATATATTATTTATATTTTAGTCAATGAACTGTTGCTTCAGATCTTATCTAAAATTAAAATATTCTAACCCCACTGTTCAAAGTTATTAGGAAATATACATCGATGTTTATGTGTACATTTTATAAATAATATGATCTGAATTTGCTACTGATTAACGTTATGTTCATAAGAAGATTTGTTAGGAGAGAAATAAGATTCATTTTAGTGTTTTAAACTTTATGAAAAATTAATCCCATGACTTCTAATTAAAATAATATTCTAAAAATACATTATATTCGTATCTTTGTATACGACTTTTATGCATGGGTGACTTCCGTAATTTTCTCTTATTTATTTTCATATGGAAAAAGGAAACATATACTAAAATTGAACATTATAATTATAAATTGAATAGTATAATAACTGTACATAACATTTTTTCCGTTGAAAATAACTACAGATAACATAACTATTTATAAAATTAATACATTGTAAAATTATATATATTACTACTTAATGTTGACTTTGCCTTTGAGTTTTCCTCGTGTGAGTTTCCTTCTATGATGAGATTTTATTAAATATTAATTATTCGGATTTATGAAATAAAACAATAAATCCAGAGAGATTACTTAGTTTTACAAAGAAAGAATATGTGTTTTTACAAAAACAACTTCCAAGATTTCAATCATATGATAAAAATAAATATAAACTCTCAATATTTTGAATTATATAGTAAAAATAATAATGGTCACTAAAAATTATGGACCATACAAATAAATAGATAAGTTATATATATATATATATATATAATGAATTTACTTGTGGTATTACAACAATTGATATTGAGAAGATGAACTGATAAGATTATTATCATGCATGAAAATGAGAAGAAAATGACTAGTCTAGATACCATAAACAAAACAACAAACTATGGAGAGATGATTCACTAAGAAAGGTGAAAAAAATCAATATAAATCTAATTCATATTGGAGATAGTCAATACTACTAGAATGACAAGGACAAATCAATGTCTAACCATGTATAAATATCATCTTAGTCAATTTCATAAGGTAACCAATTCTATGAAGAATTTGTGGAAAAAGTTATAGATAAGGGCAACCTAATACACAATGACACATTATCTATACCAATGAAAATGTGATGTATCAATGACACTCATTTTATGTGTTATGATTCTTATGATGAGGAAAATATTCAAACTTTGAGTTGGAATATATGTGGGACAATTAATGTCAAGGGTAAAAGATGTACTAAAGAATTTATGTTTTTATATAAACTTGTAAAGATTCTTTTTCTAGAATTTTTTTTTCAATTGAAACCTCGTTCTCGCATTCTTTGGGTTTGAGACTTCTGAGAGATTGTTGAGACACAATGTTATGCATAAGTTTGTGTTCACACTAAGAATTCATTTTTCTTGTGTTTACGTTGTTTGAAACTCATTAGTTCTTCATCTTGGCCGCACATATCTCGTTCCAAGTCTATCTCATGTAAACTACACTTGAATATTTAATACAAATTTGCTTTGTGAGAATACTTGAAGTATTTTAAATGTGTGAAGCTCTTATCTTAGAGAGCTTCTTCAAGTGACTAATCCTCTTTACACTTATCCTTTAGAACTCCATTCAAAAGTGGTGCACTTTTTCGTCTCTCTTGTCTTAATCCATTTTCTCTTGTTTTGCAACTTGTTCTTGTTAAACCTATCAATGTTCCACAAGTTTCATGTGTTCTTTCATGGGTTTTGGTTTCTTCAAAACACCTCTTAAGTTAAGAGATTCATCCACCTTATAAGGAATACATCAGTATGTGTATATCAATCTAATTTTAGTATATAAATATGTGCGAATTCCATTATAAGATCTCATATGTGCATATTGTATACTTAAGAAATCAACAAAGATGGAACATTAGTAGATTTTAAGTGCAACTACCAATACATATCTTTAATATCATCAATCATGTTTAATGTCGTCATAATACACTTTGAAAATGATGTTGTGGTTTGGAAGGAAAATCTTCAACTTATAAAATGATTCTCATTCACAGTTTCCCGGTTTGAAAGAAGATATTAAAACTTAAGATCCTAAAAAAAAAAATTAATATTTTATGTGATAAGCTATCTACTCATCATTATCCACTAATAATAAGAGATTTTCTTATTATTTTGTTATCTTACCCTTCAACCTTTTACAAACAATAATCTTTTAAAATTTTGATATTTTTCATATTTTGAAAAGTTGTCCTTATTTAAATAAATTATATATTTAAATAAAATCTCTAGCGAATTATTTGTTAATATAAATACTTTACATTGAAATAATTTTTTTCATTTAGGATGTATAAAGAATCTTTTGAAATTCATAATATTTTGTTAAACAAAATTATAATATAAAGTGAATATTTTTATATTTAAGATGTTTTGTAATATATTTTATTTAAAAAATAATAATATATATGTATCAATAAATTTTATTGATTTGTTACTTTTAATATTTTTAATATAGATGGAAAAATACATTTCCGTTTTTTAATTTAAATATAGTAAAAATAATAATGACATTATACAGGTAAATATATATTATGTAATGACTTCAGGTTACCAGAAACAATCTCATGAAGGAACACAAGTGTATATTATTAATTTTAATTTTTTTATAATAGAAGAAAAAAATCGAATATAATATTATTTAAATAGACATAATGGAGTGGTAATTGTTGGAAAATAAAATAAGGTAGCCGTTGGATTTGACATGGCGATCTTTCTCTAATCTCATTATAATCACTCTTCACAAAACAAAATCGTTGACAAAATATTAAAACCCCTTATTGTATAGTGAGAAAAATAGAAAAAAGAGCCAATATTTTAAAATTCAACGTGTCTTTGAAATGGTAAAAGTTATATTTTAAAATTTAACGATTTTAACAGTAATTAAAATAAATATTAATCAAATTCTATTATAACAATATTTTAAAAGAATAGTTTTTATACAAATTTTATTTCTTTCTATTTACCTTTCACTCAGGGAAGAATAATTTAAATAATGTATTTTTTCACTATATTTATCCAAACAAAAATATTCGTATGGTTTCACAAACCACACAGCCATAACATTAAAGCAAAATCATTAATATTTCTTTCAAAATATAAATTATTATCAAGAACTTCATTGTTCCTGTTTTCCTGGTTTTCTTAAACTGAGAAGTGAAAAGTCTTCCAAAAACAAATAATTGGAAGAACAGAGTAAACAAAAATAATCATTATTCTACCTAACCTATTTCATTAGAACATCTATTCCTAGTCAATTAATTATATTATTAATTGCATTAAACAAAGTAATAATTAACAATTAAAAATCGCTTTCACTAAATTAAAACAAAAAAAAACCTAAAAATTTGGGGCATTCCGAGAATCGAACTCGGGACCTCTCGCACCCAAAGCGAGAATCATACCACTAGACCAAATGCCCAGTATATGAATATTAATCACTTAAAATAATAAGACTATAACTTAAGTGATGAATGAAGCTTGTTAATAGATTCCAAAGTGAAGTTTGTTTTGGAAGTGGGGGAAGTAATAGATTAATACAAGCTGTCACCATAATTGGAGTGGGAGGGTAGATCTCAATAACCATAGCATCTACACTTCTACACAACCATCTTTCAACCTTTGTGTCAATCTTCATAGTGTCTCACATTTACTCACATCTCAACTTTCTATAATAAATCTCATGGTTGTTCATTCATGTAGATAAAATGTACAAATAAATATTTTAACCCCACCAAAAATTTAAAGAGATTTACACCCACATAGATTCATAATTGAATTAAATGTGAATATTAAGATGAGAAAAGCACTACTTTTTGTGGATCTATTCTGGTGCATATGCAGTCACCTTAGGGTTGTGTTTTGCAAAAGGTGATGAAAAGTCATCCATCATCCTTGTAACTCAAGAAATTATGTGTTACTGTTTCAGAAAAGTTGGATTCTAGAATGAAAGCTAGCAAAGCAAGCCAGCTGGATGTTGAATGATAAGGTGCTGGCAGCTGCAATTTTGAAGCCATGGGTCCCCACAAATTGCAAAGTGCCTTTCTAATCAAATACACATTACTATGTCATCAATTACCCAGTTGGATTTTCAGGATTTTGGTACTTTAATAACTGTTAATGCACTTGTTTAGGACTTAATTAGAGACCTTACTTGGTATTTATAATCTGAGGACCAATAACAACACATTTTGTCATAAATAAGATTTAAAACCTACTGAAGTTGATAATGATGGTAAGTATAATTCATATTTTGATCAGAAAGTATGAAAGAGGAATATTAAAAAGATGTTGGTGGATAATTTAAAATTATTGGTAAACAGATTGGAAAGCACTTGGGAGGGGTTTGAAGCAAAAGGGCAATGAATTCTTGCTGGTAGGCTCATGCTGTGCAGCTTTCTCTTACATCAAGTGAGTGTCCATGTGCCAAGGTGCTTCGGCTAAATTTGTTAATGATGTTAACAACAATTAGAGAAATGATGCATAAGGTTTTGGTAAAAAACAAAAACCACAGTTATTTCTAAACAGTTGAGTGGACAATCATGTCACGTACATGTTAGACTTAAATGTTTTTCTTAGTTTTTACGCATTTATATTCACAGTTGAAGACAGTGTTGGAACATTAAAATATACGAGAGAAAAGTGTGGTTAGGTGCTTAACATTTGATCAAAATGATTGTCACTGACATTATAATTGTTTGGAAGTTTGCTTTAGTCTCCGCAATTTTCTGCTTGCTTCTTCCCTTTTTTTCCTTGTCTCCTCTTCAATCCTCATTCTCCTGTTCTTCTTCTTGGTGACAGACCAATACTAATAACACACACGCAGAGATCATAGCTTGTGTTGGTGAGGTGAGAAGATAAAGCAATAATGGCATTTGCAGGAACAACCCAGAAGTGTATGGCTTGTGACAAAACTGTTTATCTGGTTGATAAGTTGACTGCAGATAACCGAGTGTTCCACAAAGCTTGCTTCAGATGCCATCACTGCAAAGGAACCCTCAAGGTCTTTTTCTCTGCCCCTCTTGACCATTCTCGTTAATTATATAGTGCATGTTTGTTTTCAAAGCAACACAAAAACAACTTATAGTTGCTTTCCAGATCCATGTTGGTTGATGATCAACATGTTACCAAACATATAAACAGTCTAGTTCAGGCTTCTGGTTTTGGATCTGATGTCTGCAATTGGTTATAAAAAGGGATGTGCTGGAATGAAAATTATGAGTGGCATCACTCTTTGCCTTTCCTATAACTAAGCACTTTCCTCTCAGGAATATTGTATTTCTTTGCCTCAAAACTTGCCAGGATTGAATGATAATATGTTTTAGAAGACTGACAAATAATATAGGAACCACTTTCTCTTTTGGTGTATTAAGGCCTGATAGCACATTGCAGTTTTCATAAAAGGAAGTTTTCTGACAGATTAATGTATCTGCAGCTTAGCAACTACAACTCTTTTGAGGGAGTTCTTTACTGCAGGCCACACTTTGATCAACTGTTCAAAAGAACTGGGAGCCTTGACAAAAGCTTTGAAGGTATCAGGGGATCAAGAATTTAATTATTTAATGTCTCACTGTGCTTTTCATCTTAGTTACTCAACCCCAATTCCTTTTGCTTAACTAGGGACACCAAAAATTGCCAAGCCAGAAAAAACTTTGGAGGAGGTAAGAAATCTTAAGTCTAGGTACTTACAATGCAAAACAGAACACCAGATTTTCAGCCTTTATCTAATCTTTTATATGTTTTAATCAGAAACCTGGAGCAGCCAAAGTCTCAAGTATGTTTGGTGGAACAAGGGAGAAATGTGCTGGTTGTCAGAAAACGGTGTATCCCACTGAGAAGGTAACAATCAATCGTAATGTTTGTCTGCTAACACAAGTTAAGGCCACCAAAGCATCTATCATTGGCAAACAATTCATCTTCCTAGTCTAATATAAAACCTTGATGTTGAGTAATGAGTTCAGAACTACTTGTTCTGCTTATGGAAACAATATTTGTGATTATGTAGGTTACTGTGAATGGAACACCTTACCATAAGAGTTGTTTCAAATGCTGCCATGGAGGGTGTGTTATCAGTCCTTCCAATTACATAGCACACGAGGGAAAACTCTACTGCAAACACCATCATATCCAATTGATCAAGGAGAAGGGAAATTTAAGCCAACTCGAAGGTGACCATGAGAAGAGTGAAAGTAACGGGAAAATCAATGGTGAAGAAGTTTCTGCGGAGGCATGATGAAAGATTCTTGAATCCCAGAATTTGATTTTTCAAGTTCCATATTTGTGCACCATATGTTTCTGCGTCTCTCATCTTTTACTGTTACTTGCAGTCCGGGAAGCTCACCCGTGACAAAAATGGCATTCAATTTTTTGTTAGTTGAAGTGTGTGGATCTTTATCATATGTTTTTGGTTGTTGTGGGCGTTTGATTCAGAATGTGTGATTCAGAAGTACTTGTTACTGCACTTCTTGAAACTCTCATGGACTTCAAATTCATATTGATATTATATACATGTTACAATACACAAATTTGGTTTTCCACTATCCATCTACACAACTTCCCGTCCAATTATTGCACAGAAATGCAACCAACTTCCATTCCGTCTCAATGGAACAATGAGGAATTCTCCCTCTGAATCCAAGTATGATATACGACAGTTGAAAAACAAGATTTTACTTTTAGACTTATTAAGCATTCTCATGAAACGCCACATTCTTTCGAGATCACTAAAACCAAAGAAATGGAAAACAACCAAATGAGTTTCAGTAGTTTAGATAAAAGGTATGGGGCAATAGGAAAATAAAATAAGCCTAAATATTTTATTTTATTATTGCATGTTAGAGAGTTCTGCTTATATACTAATTTCAGTCTGCATCTAGTAATGTAAAAGGAGTCCTGATGTTATTGTAAGTGAAATATTTGAGCAGATAAACGTAATGCAAAAACCTCAGAATTTGTTTAAACTGATGAGAAAAGATGCGATGGAGAGAATAGAATCAATATGTGAATTAGTTGCCAACATTCGGATTAATTAAAATACTTACAATTGGCACACTTCCACCAAATGAAATGAAAAGTTTCCTCCATTCTACTATCAAATATCAAGACAACGATATGATAATTTTATTTTATTTCATTTTACTTATCCCTAAATATCCAAACAAAACCAGTAAAAAGGCTTTAGTTCACAGGCAGATCCGTAACAAAGTTTTTGAGTTCCAACTACAAAATAAAAGAAGTCAGAGGTAAAGTGGTGGGAATGGCATGTTCATGAAATTAAATAGCTATTGCAAGAAACTTTCTGCCTACACCATAGCAAAAAGAAGAAACTAACGATCGAACATCAACATGAGAGAGGGAGGGGAAGCAAGACAGGAGGATATCGTCTAGGAGAATTGTTATTATTCAAACAACACACTATGACACAAAGTTTAGGTGAAGCTAACAATACACTATGCCACAAAGTTTAGGTGACATCTGGCTATATAATTTATCTATGAACAGACAGAAGGGAAAATCAATCGGTAGAAGATTTAACAGTATCGACAATACAGCCATTATGTACAATATGTTCCATGTCTACAACAAAATTATCCCAAAGGAATCCAAATCCAAAAGTACCATTCTGGTACTGCCAAATCCTGCCCTCTGCACTCCTTGGATTTATTGTCCCGGCAAGATTTGGAACAAATAAATCATAACTTGAACTTATGTGAAGAATTCTATTTACCACATTTTTTGACAACTGGACCTGCTGATCATCCGACGAAGGGAACTGCGCAGGAGTTTCATTGTCCGGTTGAAGTGGTCTAAGATGAACCCGACTGGCATACAACGATTCTTCCTCAAGAGAAAAGGGAGATTCCAGAAATGTAGCATTCGATGTCCAGAAAACTGGGGCATATCCTGAAAAATGTTCTGGAGGATCCCCAATCAGCCGGCAGGAAATGCCTCCAATATCATCATATGCAACAAGGTAAAATGCTAGACTCATATCGCCACAAATTCCCTGCAACAACCATAGTAAAAAATCCAATGAACCATCATAAAGCTACATGAAAATCTCTACCGTCAATCACTCATCTTCAAAATCATCATAAGATCTAAAAGAAAACCGAAAATTTTAGAGCATATCCACGGGTCCCTCAAAATGCAAGCATCAGAGACAAACAGCAGCTATTCTATATTGAAATGAATTCAATAATAGATGCACATGATCATCCAATCCAGATCCACACTTATCCACATTGTCTAATTAAGCGACCACAAAGATCAAAATGATCCATCTCTCTACATCTAGCTACTTCTCAATTTCCAACTACAACAATCAAGGTTTTAAGTTGAAGTTGTGTTTTCACCGCAATCCTTGACATTGCGGAAAAATGTGGCCATAATTGCGGTTATAGAGAGCCCCAAAACCGCCGAAATTGCAGTTTCAACATCTTGATCATGACTATTTCTGTTGTTCATTTCAACATTCAACAGATTGATGATTATGACTCAATAAACTGTGAGATGAGACCATGTACACTAATCCCAACACTAGTAAATGATATCAATCATCAAATCACGTGAATGATATGAAACCACCAGTGGCAACACAAGTGAGAACAACAACAACAACAACAATTGAGAGCAAAGAACCACCTTCCAGAGGCCCTGCAAGGGCCTCTCCGGTGTCGGCGAGCAATTAACAATCTTGACAAAATGCTGAGGCTCCCACTTCCGCCTGGCGAGCCTCTCCTTCTCCCTGCGGCGCTGTCTACGGGACCGGTCCCCGCCGGGACTCCGCGGGTTCGCGAAATGCTGGTAAATCTCCGCCATCAGTTTTTCCGGGGGCGATCCACTCTCCACAACCTCATCTCCGCAATCATCACTGAGAGAACCCCTAAACTGCTTCTCCTCCACAACAAAGTGCGTCCTCCCCATGAAACTAACATCCACAGCAACCAATTCGCTCTGAATCCCGCGTTCCACCCCGGGTTTTCCATCAGGATCCAGAAAAGTAACGACATCCCCCTCCTCGGAGAGACTCATCCAGAGAAAGGGCGTTTTGGTGACTCCATAGGCGCGCGATTCGGAAGGGGAAACCCTAGAAGCTGAGATAAACGAGGAGCCCCACTCGAAGAAGAGCAACGAGGGGTTGCCGGATCCGCTGCGGCGCCAGAAGCCGAGGAGATTCTCCCAGTGGTGGAGGGTATTGTAGAGGTGTTTGTAGGAGATTGTGCCCTTGGCTTTGCCCCATTGGGTGATGCGGGTCCTGGAACCCCACCTGCGCTGGCACATACTGAACCACAGCTTGGAGTCACGGGCGCAGAGAGAACCCAATTGCTTGGAGGTGCAGGCCAGGGTGGCGATTTCCGATGGATCGAGGAAGGAGAGGATGCAGACCTGAATGTCCTCGGGGAAATCGGTGAAGGAAGACGAAACGTCGTCGTTTTCTGGATTCGCCATTTTCCTGTGTTTTCTTCGAAATAAATGAAATTGAGTTGAAGAGGAAGAGTGAAGTGGTGGAGAGAGATATAAGGTATATGGTGTTTGGTAGATTCTTTGACGCTATGGAATCATTCCTTCAACCTCCATTACTACGATTCCTTAGGGAAACCTTCTCTCAGGAATGTGTCGTGCGTACCATTAAAACGACAACCACAAGCGTCACGCCTCCAATAACATGCCTGCGTTTCGTCCTCTTTTTTTTTTCTTTTTTCTTTTTAATATATATCATAATCACTTTAGTTTACACACAAATTAAAAAATATGTCAAAATTAAAACTTCTGGTTTTTTATTTATTTATATATAAAGATTAAAACAAAAAGAGTACAAGGTATTAAAAGTAAATAAGGAATTCAAAATTCATTTTTTCAAATTGTTGAAAAAAGAAGTTGTGTAGTATACGTTATCTGCTAATTGTATGACTAGTCAACGATTCTACGTGTCACACGATTTTGTTTAAGAATATAATTAAAATTAATTAAAGTCATGAAAATATAATTAATGTTAATTAAAATTGTGAGAATATAATTAATGTTAATTAAAATAGTGGGAGTGCTTTACAACTTCTCCTATCTATTTCATTCACACATGCACAAAACCAAACTAACATTTCTACATGTTTATTAGTAATATATGAAATAGTGTAATTTCATACTTAAATTTTCATTGAATTTCAAATTACTACAAGATTATACACAGAAGACAAGTTTCAAATTGTGACGGAAAGAAATTATCACAACAAGCAAATTGTTAAATAGTAATTAATAGTAGAAAATCACTAAATTTAAGATTATTTTATTAATTACAAAATTATTAATATCTAAAAGTAATTAAAAATTTAAAATAATTTGTAAATTAGTATCTATCAATATTTTAGTTACTAATTAAAACTAATAATTAATTTAGATAACAATTTAAAAATTATTTTATAATATTTTATTAATAATAAAAACTACACTAAATGCTAATAATTTTTTAATCTTTAAATTAGTTTATAAAATAGTATTGATTAATTATTTTTTTATGTATAAATATGGTTATTATTTAATTATTTTCTTACCATGTATAATATATAATGTATCTGTTTGATAGACTTTAAAGGAATGAGAATTTGTAGAGTATTTTTTAAAATATTAAAAATATACACAAAATATACAACTAACAAACAACCTGGGAGAAGAAAAAAAAAACATCCTCATCACTTTGACATTAGTGTAGTTTGATTACTTATCAGGATTTATACCTACCAAAACATAAGATTCTTTTAAAATAAAAACTACCAAATTTAGATATACCTTCAAACCCTCTCTTAAGAGTTATTAGGGAAGAAGGTGCTTCCTTCTGGAAAAAGAAAAAACACAAGAATAATTTACAGTATTATATATAGTTTAGTTTTACTCATCTTCATCTTCATAACTCATAAGGTACATTGCATTTACTTATATATGTTCCTTTCTCCTAAACATTTTCATGTGTTCCAAATCCCAAAACAAGGAAGAATACTTCATATCTTACAGTTAGTACCATCAATTCAACTCTGTGTTGAAGCTGAATTGTAGTAAGAAGAGACTGTGAAATGAGAATGAAGAATTCTCAAACATCTCCACCATTACTCCCTCTCCAAAGACCCAGAGTTCCTTGCAACATTCCAATCACCAGAAGCAGCAGAACCCTTCCTCCTCAACCTTCCCCCATCAAAAGCCTTCACCACCAACCCTTTCACCCTCTCAACACTAGGGTACCCTTTCTTGTTCAAAAACTCTGAATAACTCTCCAAAAATTCTGCATATGCAGGCACCACAACCCTCAGTGTAGCCTCCCTCATCTGCTCCCTCAAATCCACATCAGGTATACTATACACCCCTCTACCATGCTTCTCACAAACCTCATTCAAACCCTTGAAGAATGTCTCAACCTTCTCACTCACCACTCTTCCCACACTCCCCTTTCCTTCCTCCCTCAAATCCTCACCATCCAAAACCTTCACCAAACCCCCCCACGCTTGCTTCTGATACAAGTAAGCACATTCCTCCGCCACAGCCTTGTAACCCTCCTTCATGCACTTCTCCCCCAACACCTCACCCAGCTGCGTGTTCTTCGTCCTCATGTAAATGTACCAATACGTGTTCATCGTGAACACATGCACCAAAACCTTGTCCCTACAACACTCTCTCTTTGACTCTATGTTCCTCTGAAGCGCCTCCATCACGTTGGAAATCGCATGCTTCAACAAATCCTCGTCCGTTAACGTCTCATTACCACCAGTTTCAGAACTACCACCTTTACCTCTCCATGTTTGTTGTGTTCGGAGAATCTTGATCATGGATGTTTTGTAATTGACGGTTGTTAGGTATTTGAGGTAGTTGATGGCGTAACGTACGAGCTTGGGAACGGAACCGTCTTGCGGAGGTGGAAGACCGTCTATGTTGCCTTCTATTTGGAGTCCGAATTCCCAGAAGACTTTGCTGGAAGCATCGATGATGAGCTTCTCCAACTCACGGAACCGCGTGCATATGTCTGCGCCAGATTCTCCTTCGAAGATTTGTGATATCTGGGGTTTGAGTTTTTCCAAGGATTCAAACATGTCCAATAGTTTGAAGAGCTTCTGGGGCTCTTTGCTGCTTCTGGCCACGCCTTCTCCGAAGCGAAAGAACACGGCCATGATCTTGTCGGATATTTTTATGAAGCATTCTGGCCAAACTAGACCCTCCATGAAATCGCCCAGGACTTTTTCGCAGAGTTTCTTTTCTGAAAGTAAAACCTTCTTCACTGCCACTTCGAAATGTTGAATCCAAAGGGTTATGGCTGTTTCTAAGGTTTCCCACTCCATTTCGTCGATTCCTTCTGGGGTGTATGTTCGAAGGTAATCAGGGTTTAGCTTCATCAGTGCCTTCGCAGCTCTTCTGTATCTCGCCTTCAATAATGTTAAGCAAAAAACTTTATACACAACTTTTTTTAAGCAATTAAGAGGAAGGCAAAACGTTGCTTTTATGTAAATATATAATAGTTTCATATGAACTAACACATTATTACTATGAACATGTGGTGATGCGATCATTGATCCTAACAGTCGGAACATGTGAATGTCGAGTACTTTTGTAAACATAAGTTTCATACAATAAGAATGAATCATAAATTTATCAATTTTTATATTTTAACAGACAATTGAAGAACATGTGAATAATATTATCGGGGATGTGATGAGATGAAGGTTGAAGACGTACCTTGAGGTATATATCAATGCAAATGTCCATGCAATCATTGGCAGCAAGGGTGGTTGAAATTCTTGTGAGGGCTTGGACCTCCATCTCCGACCCCAGTTCCCTTTCTTCACCACCATTGTGGTTCACCAAATCCCGCAGATTCCGGTGCTTCATCCTCAGCAACAGCTCCTCAAACTCATCTTGCACGTGCAGCAACGCCTGATCCAACAACCCCTCGAACCTCATCTCATCCACCTCTCTCTCATACAACACCTTCAGCGTCACCAACGCATCCTTCAGTCTCACGTCCCTGCCCTGATCCGCAGCCTTCGTCCTGCTCACAAACTCCACCACCTCCTGCAGCCTCTGAACCACCATCTCCACCTCCTCGCATATCTTCTCTATCCCCTCCTTCACTTCCTCCACGCACCCCACGTACTCCACCAGCTTCTCCAACCTCCTCTGCTGCGACTTCTCCGACGACAGCTCGGCCGAGAAGGTCACCAGCTTGGCCTGAAGACCCTCCGTGCGCTTGAACGTGTTGAGGAGTTCCACCGCCGGGGAAACAGCTCTGGTGATTCTGGCGTCGAGGGCTTTTCTGGACATGGTAAGGGACTGCAGAGGGAGGATTCTTCTGGAGGCGGTTGAGAGCGATTGTTGGTGGAGAGAAAAGCGGGTCTCGGTTTGTGTGATGTTGTGCTGTGCCTCCGATGAGGCTTGGAGGAGGGTGTTGAGGTCGGAGCGTGCAGAGTGGAGTTTGAGGAGTGTTGGGTCTTGCGATGCCATGGGTGTGGGGCATTGGTTGGAGGGTGGAGATGGATGAGTGAATATATGAAGAGGCAGAAGAAGACGAGGTCGAAAGGGAAGTCATGAATCGATGTGAACAAGGAGACATATGGCGTTCCATTGTGGGAAACAAACAAAACGACAACTGGGTACCTTAGAATATGCAAAGCCGGTGTCTCTATTCCCTCGTTGCATAAAAAACTATCACTTTATTTTGTAGGATATGCTGATGATACTAATGATTAATAATTAATAATAGGTTAAATACTTTTATCATGTAATATAATCTAAAATTGATTTTTTTTTCTAAATTTTATATCTTCCATCAACTTGTATCATGAAAATGATGATTGAAATAGGTATTTCTCAATGTGAAATAGTTATATTACGTATCATTTCAATATTACGTATCATTTCTATTGAGTTTGGTAATTGTGACTCTACAAGTCTTTTCGATGATTAAGTCAATAAAAACACAACGATGATGATAAATTCTTAACAAAGAACTAAGAGCAAGAGTATAGAATAAAGTTTAGTTAGGGTGTCTCCTTACTAAGAGAGTCACCACCTATTTATAGGCTTGGTTGGACTTAGACCATTAAAAAAAACATTGAATGCTCATATGTGATATAAATGAATTTTATAACAGTAACCTATAATCGTTAGTAATTTATAATCAATTTATGATTTGATTTATGTGTCTTAAATATAATATTAAATGGACAGTTATTGTTTGATTTATGTGCCTTAAATATTCTATTAAATGAGCGATTATTAATATGAATATACTCGATCATGGAGTATGTAAATAAATAATTATTTCACATACACCCTCTCAATCATTTTCCTACTACAATATCTATCTGTATGATTTAAAATTTGAACATGACAAAAAAAATAGTATAGTGTTATAATAAAAAGAAAAAAAAAACATAGTAATATTACTAATTAACAATAATAATATTATATATTAAGAGTGATAGATGATGCCCTAATGAACTTCATCCTCTCTAATATAATACTAACTTTCCACTTTCCTCCCATTTTATCTTTCTACTCTTTTACCTTATCATCATTTCTTTTCCTTATTCCATTATTCTTGGTGTCTTTTTGCTGTTATTATTTTATGGGCTTTTCATCGCCATGCATATTTTTTCATTACTTAGAACTTCTTTCATCGCTAATTGAGTCGAAGATGGAATAAACAAGGCACAATATACCAACTTTTGACTTTTTCACGTACAAGACAACAGTAAGTTTCCAAGTGTTTAAAAATCAAATTATAATTAAGAATATGTAAAATACACTCTTGTTATCACACTATAAGATTAGGTTACAAGTGCATTTGTAATTTTGGTTAAAGACTAAAATAAAAGCCAAGCAAGTGATTTATATTTATGAATGCCTTACGAGATAAGTGAAAAAATAATATAAAACACAGTTAAAAGGTGAAACACTTTGAGTTTAGATATATGAGAAACTAAACAATTGTCAAAAAAGTAGATATAATATTGTATTGATTACAAAGACAATCGATATACAATACTCCAATATTTTCAAAATTATCACTGTGTATTTTTACATTGATTTCTAGTACACTGATGTGATTGTTAGATACGTAAATCAATGTTTTTAACTAATATTGTCTTATTTCCAATTTTCAATATATATATTATTAACAAATGTATTTCTTTTTTATTTTTTATATTTTATTAAAATTCACCATTTAAAATTTAGATATGCACAAGATGAAATGTAGGATTTAAGAAATGCTTTTAAATACCATAATTATGAGCTTAAAAATAGGTTCTAAACTACACATTAATAATATATGAGTTAATAGTTTCATTTAGATATTAGATTTTATTTGAAACCTTATAAAATCTTATTAGTAATATCTTGAATTTAAGTAATGACTACTTTATGTAATTATTTATAAATTAATTTAATAATTATATCATCAAATACATATCATGTAAATATTTTAGGTATATATACAACATACAATTTTAAAATATGTTATAAAGTTTAATTTTAGTTTAAAAATCTTTCATAATATATAATATAATCTCATTCATCTTTATTATTTATTTGATCCACGTTGAAAAAAAAAACCCTTCAAACTTAGTAGGAGTAGGGGTGGCAAAGCAAACCCGTCCCATATAAACTCATCCCATGTTTAGCCCGCAAAATGTTGGTCGGGTTGTCCTGTCCCACATAAGAAATGTAAGTTCAATTCACTAGTCCACCGTGCGTAAGATGTAACCATAGGTCATTCTGCGTAAGAAGAATAGTTTTTTTTTTACAATTAAAATTTTATTTATTATAAAAAAATCTATTTCTTCTGCTTAAAAATTAAAATTTCATCTTTGTTTTAGTTTATTCAATTAAGATAAAAAAAATATAAAAGAATTCAAGTAAGAGAATTGTTAGAAAGCTTGATTAAAAATAATTAAAATTTATGTTTTTGCTAATTGTTTTAGTACGTCTAATAGTATCAAATTTTTAAGAATTAAGATCAATGATAATTAAGTACATGATAATTGAGATTTTAAATTATAAAACTAATAATTTATGTCTACTGTAAAACTTAATTTAAAATGTGATACTACTTTAGAAGATCAAAATCACAATAAATGGTTAAATTAAAAAAACATTATTATGTGAACGAATAATTAACTAAAATATTACTGCTCATAAAAGAATTAAAAATTAAATTAAAAAAATTATATATTAATGTCTAGCCGTCTTAGCTCAGCTGGTAGAGCGCATGGCTTTTAACCATGTGGTCGTGGGTTCGATTCCCACAGACGGCGATTTTGTTTTTAAAGTTTTGATTATTTTATTAAATTATCATGCGGTTTTAATAAATTTGAAATGAATATATATTAGAAAGTGTTTCTTTTTCTAATCCTCTTCTTCGATAAAATCAATTATAAGTATACAATACTAAGTTATATATGATATATTGAAAGCTCCAAATTTTATTTTATTACCAGATAGAACTTTCTAAAGTTTAGCACTTGGAACTATTTTGCATCTATAGCTGGCAATACTTTCTGATGATAATGAAATTTTGTTGTTGTTTATAAATTTATTTGAAAATAACATTATAATTTCTCATGATTTTGCATTACATTGACTTAGTTATAAAATATGTGATTGGTTTGATTTTAGGTGATGTTTAGGCTCGTATGTTATCTATCATCTCAATATTGATAAAAACTTTTGTATCTTTTAAATTACTTTGAAATTGAGTTCATTCAATTTACTTATAAACAATTAAGAGTCAAATTTAAATATAATTTTTTTAAGAATGATGATGATGGATGCAAAAATAAGAAGATGATAAGGAATAAAAAAGGAAGTTTAAAGCTAATTGTGTTTTTTATTAGATTTTGTAAGTTTTTTTTTTATAATTAAGAACTTTTATTGTAATTATTGGAAAACATGTTGGAATCCTAATTAGTTAAATGAGTCTAAAAGATTTAAATTATATTAAACATTTTGTTGAATTTTGTATTCTTCTAATGATAAATGTTTTTTTAATGATGTTATAATTAAATCCTCTTGCGACTTCTATTTCTAAATTTTAATTATCGTTTAATATTATTATTAAAAAAATATTTTAGAATATATTTGACTATTTGAGTGCTTTAGAGTGAAGCATCACAAAATAAAATGATGTTATTTGTCAATACTAAGAGCTTTACATAAATGAAATCCTCTTCACCTTTAATCTACTCAAAAATATTTTAACTACTTGTCTCACCAACACTGCAAGACCTTCAATGATAATTAAGAATAGGAAAGCTTTAGAAGGATCCCCTTGTCACAAACCTTTCGATGGTAAAAGTTTCGTTGTTGGGCTACTATTAACAAGATGAAGCTAGATTCCAAACATCCTCTAATACATATAATTCACCTCTCGTAGAACCTTAATCTCCGTATCATGTACACAAGGAAACCTCCTGATTCAATCTGATGTTTTCTTGTAATTCACCTTAATTGTGATACATTTTTTCTTCTTTCGTTTCTTATATCTTCCACGACTTCATTTGTTATTAGTATACCATCCATAAGATTTTTTTCCCCTCAGGTACACATTTTGGGTTACATCAATAACTTTACTCAAATTTTAATTCCCATATTCCATATTTTAATTCTCTTTGTTGGTTCACTTTTAGTTAAAAAGAGCCTATTACAATTTGTCATTCTTGGAGTTGTTGCCAAATGAATGAATTGCTAACATTAGTTGCTTTCACTTTTTTGCAAATGATGAAGAGTTTCCTTTACTTTTCCAATTACTAGGTAAAGAACTTTTTTTCCTTCCACTATACTCTCATTTATATGCCATCACTTCTCTAACCATATTTGTAGTACCTAATTTCTCTTCTCCTAATTATGGATAGATTCTTCACCTCCTTTTTTTTTAGTCATATTTGTAGTATATATAGAGTATCTCTTCTCCTAATTATGGATAAATTCGTCACCTCCTTTTTTTTAGTTGTTTGCATAGTTTTAATGGAAATAGCTTAATACCATGGGCTTCTACTGTTATTTTTTATATCTTTAGCTTCTATATTCTTTTATGTGTTTTTTTCAACAATTTTTTTTTTAAAAAAGAGAGCAAACGATTATATCCTTTTTTATAGATTAATTTGAAGTTAAGGAGTAGTTTATATGAAGAAAAAAAATACATAAAATATTTTATAATATGTATATGTTTAGGTTAGGGTGTGGATGAGTTTTTATTAAAAAAATCAACAAAAACACAACCTTACCCTCTGAGCCTTGTTTATCTACAACAACTTCACTATATTACTAATATATTACTAAATTGGTTGCAACTCTACTACAATAAAATCATAAAATAAAAACCAATTTTAGATATTAAAAATAATTAATTATTAAAAATTAAATTAAAAGTTATTTTAAAATTAAAAAAAATTAATTTTTAAATTAGTTTCTATTATTGTTAAATGGTTTCAAAATTGGTATCTAATTAGTTACCAAAATGTTTTTGCTATCAAATTTAGAATTTAAATAATTAGTAGTTAAAACTTTGGTAGTTAATTAGATACTAGTTTAAAAACCATTTAATAATAATATAAATTAATTTAAAAATCAACAATTTTTTAATTTATAAAATAATCTTTAATTTAATCAATATAACAACTAATTATTTTTTTATCTTTCATAATTTAATAACTAATTATTTTTTTACCTTCGCAAGAGGTTGTTTAATGGAAAATATCATTTGTAAGAATCCCTATTTTCTAGATTTAAAATTGATATCCAAAAGCCCTTCTACAAATATTTGATATAAAAAATGGTTACTGAGATATATTAAAATAAAGTAATCAACAATATGAAAAATTACAAAAGCGTTGTCCGGTTTAAAATATCATATATTATACAGATTTGATTTCAATAAAAGAAAATATAAACTTTAAAACTAAGAAAATATTAAAGAAAAAGACCTTTTTCTTTTCCTTATGACAGTGTAGGTGGGAATATCCATAACAAATGGTTGGAGAACACTTGCCTACAGTAGTAAGCAGGTCTCAGAATGGACAGTGAAGTAACTTCAGAGGCTTTTTCACCTTAACCTCATGATAATTTCTCCACCCTTTCTAGCTATTTATCCGGTGATTATTTCATAATCTTTTTTTACCTTTTGAGGTTAAACTTTTGCATAAACAACATGCATGTTGGTGGAAAAAAACATTTAACTTTCGCAATCTTTTCTGCTGACACTTGTCTGTTTAGACATCTTCTATGTTTCATGTGACCTTGTGCATGCGTGCCATGTTTGCATTTGTTCTTGATAAGGTATTACTCGTAAGCTGTTTGATTAAGTCACACATTAATTGAATAACTTGATGGCACGGCATTATTATTATTAGTTGCCTTATATGACTAATTAGGTCATGTTTTCTTTGTTCCTCTCGTGATCTCATGCAATTCTTTTCAAACTAAACAACCTCACACATCAGTTTTAAAGGTGGGAATGAGATTGCTCCTGCTTCATCACTTCCAAGCTTGTTTAAAACGTGTCTCTTCCTCAATGCTTCAAGAACCTTTCTTGTCCCCCACACTGTTCATGGAACATGAAAATGGTGTGCAAGTGCATGCCCTCTTTACTTTCCCTTCACCCCTTGCATTAAATTTCCCTCTTTTCTCCAAATTTCCTCCCTCAGGTCAGGTCACAGGTCAGATAAAGACCACCTTAAAAACCGAGGCAGTAACGTCTCCGTCTCACCACCTTGTTTTTATCAGCTTCTTCAACCCCTCTTTATTGCATCCTAATTAATACCATGAAATAAAGACAGTTTCATTCGGCAAAAGTGCCAGAAAAAACGGTGCAGTTTCCCCATTTTATCATCCTTTTGTTCATGTGAAAGTGTGCCCCACAATTTCAAGAATAATTTTTTTTAAAAACTCTACAAAAGAGTTGCTAGATTTTTTCTTCTCAGAGAAGGATTCATCCAAACATAAACATAATTTATTAGTAATTAATAATACTAAGTACTAGTTCTTGATACTATTAAATTAAAGAGACATAGAAAACCATGTTTGATCGTCTCCCTAATAGTACTTTATAACTATGTACATATATGTATCGATAGCAGAAAAGAAAAGGTAATCATATCATACTAGAGAGTCTGGCAAGAACACTATGTGCATTGATTATGAAATTTTATTCAACTTTTTCAAGCGGTGCAACTTGATTGACAAGCTTCTCTGGTACGAGTGTGGAACCTCCATGTGAAGAGGTAGTCCCTGGATTCACAGGTCAACTTCATAACGTCACAGAAGGCGTTAACACAGCATTTCTTCTGCTGATCACTTTGCCATTCTATCCTCACCCAGCAAGAAAATCCGTTTGAAGAAGTTGGAATGTTGGACTCAGAAAGATGCAGTGCTACCTCCCCACTGATCCTCTTGCATTGGAGATTTCCAGCACCAGCGTTCACCATAGACTCGAGCCAGGGACACAGTGGCTGACCCACCATCTCCTTATATGCAGAATTCGCCATCCTCACCCTGTGGTTTGAGTCTGATATGACAACTGGCAAGGACTCAGACTCAACCTCTGCTTCCACCTCCTGAGACCTTTTTGGGGTTTGAGATGGCAGAGTTGAGTCTTCACCAATGCACACAACAGTTATGGAAGAGCCAATGGGGCGAACTGGGTGGGGTTGTATGACATTGTTGGAAACTGGCTTTTGCAGCTGTTGCAAGAGATCTCTCTCTTCAGGAACACTCGCTTTGGTGTTCAAATCTATCACCCCTCCCCCACAAGGCTTGGTTGTTGTTGTTGCTGTTATTGAGTCCAATTTGGGTGCAGGGGCGCCAGGAGAACATGGAAGAAGAGGAAGTGTGACTAAACTAGGATTCATGAGGGAGTTCTTTTCTATGCTTCGATTGAGCATTCCAAGTCCATGGTTGGGATGGGGAAGAGGGAGTGGAGGAGGAGCAAAGCCCTGGAATGAAAGGTTGTTTCCTGGGGATGTTACATGACAAGGGGGACAAAATCCTAAAATGTGTGTTTTGTGTCTCTTGAAGGAGGAAGGGGGTAGTGTCAAAGGAGCTCTACCTCTCTTTCTGGTCCTGGTAGGCCTGGCTTGCAACTGTGGCCATAAATTCCTAAGGTAAGGAGATTGCTTGATCTTGTGGGAGAGAGAGGAAGAGCCCTCAGTCATGGAGTTTGGAGAGGTTTCAGGCTTTGGAGCTATAGGCCTATACCTTGACATGATCTCAGCAGTTTTTGCTGGATTGGGGTAAGGATTCAAGGTCTTGATCATGGTTATTGGCTTTTGAGGAAATACTAGAGGAAATGGTGTTGCTGGGCAGAGTGAGGGATGGAAAATTATGAGAAAGAGGGCTAGAGGGAGAGTTATAAAGGAGGGAGGAGAGGGTGAAGGGGGGTGAGAGTGAGTAGAGAGTGTTGGTGTGAGGAGAAGAGATGAGTTTTGTTTGGTGGTGTTGAAGTATTGAGAAGTGGCCAATGAGAGGTAGGCAACATGAAGGGAGAAGGGAGGAGAAAGTGACACTTGTAACTGTACGGTGGGTACGTGTTGGGTAGTCTCAAGAAGGAGGACATGTGGGGATTGGACAGTGAAAGTGGGTCCATGCATGGTTGATACTATTGGATAAGAATGCAGAATGGTGCATGGTGCAATGCAATGGTAGAATGGGAAATAGAGTGAAAAAGGGTTTTTAAGAAGGGTGAATGAGTTAGGCCAATGAGGTGTGAATCTGGCTTATTATACCAAAAGGGTCTGTGATGATAACGCGTGTGGTTTAGAGTGGCATGCATGAAAACACCTATGAGGATTGGTTTGGTCGCCCTGTCTTTTTCCCTGCTTTCATCAAACACTTCCCCTTTTCAGTCGGTTACATTTGCTGGTTTTCCACATGTCTCTTCCACCCTTTCCCATTGCATGCAATCAATGACATTCACTCTCATTGGAGACTCGCTATTGGTCTCCAACTCATCACCATGAAATCAATCTCAAGAAAAGACAGTAAATGTTATTCACTCTTTTCAACTCATGCATCACTAATCTCTTCTCTTCTCTTTCTCCTCTCTTATTACCACCCCTCTTACAAAAACTACTTCCTACTATACCATATACTACTATATACTTACTTACTGCGTTTCACTCTTGAACTTTGAGCTTCTTGCTTATCTTCATGCTGCATTTTCGCCACGTCTCTCTCCAACACCCTCCCATTCGGTCATTCACAGTTTCCCCATTAATCTAACCTCGTCAAATGTGTTCAAGAATTCAAGACAACAAATTCCTCATCAAACTCAAAAATGTGTCTGTTAACGTACGTTTGAGAGTGCTGTTTTAGGTTACAAGCCTCTCCACACTTTAATTAAGTATTAATTGTGTGAATATATTTTTAAAGTGCAGACCCTCAAGTTCTTAACCTTCAGAGAAGGACAAAGAAAAGTGTAATCGTAAAAGTTACTGTATTGAAGTAGCTATGTTAGAAGTTGATAAATTTATTATGTATAATGGTTTTGTGGTTAGATATTTAAAATATTTTACACTGTAACAAATAAATGATTCTTTTCTCTAAATATAATAAATGATATATGGAACAAAGAGTCTTGTATCCTTCTAAAGCAAATATTTTCTTAGTCCATAATCATAAGATCCTTTTAAAGCAAATATTTTCTTAGTCAATAAGAATATATTTAGATCATTGATTATAAATTTTTTATGTATAAATTTAGTTTTTTTATTGTGACAGGAAAAGTTTAAAGTTTGACTTTAAAATAAACCAGTTTTAAGACATGGTTATAATAATTGATTTGATGTAATATTTATGTATTGTTTGAATATACTTCAAATGTTTGAGTTTGTGATCAAATTATTTTATCTAAATGAATGAATTTTTTATTTTTTTTTATGTTGAGTAATGAAAAGTCAAATATTTCAATTAAGGTAAATTCGTTCAAGTTGTTGTTATTTAGAAATAAAATATTTTATTTTAGACATAGGAAGAAAAAATTGAACTTGGATCTTTCTGCATAATTTCTAAATTATGCAAAGTCATCTAGCGAACCTACTCTTGCTAGACGAAATTCAATTAATTAAGAAACTAAGAGTTTTGATTGTTGGACATGTAAATTTTCGCTAAGAAAGATGATTTTAGGCAAACCTTTGGTGTAGTCATTCGGCAGCTAGATGAGCAATTTTTTTATTGAGTGATTAAAATTTGTTGGGCAAGCTAATAACGTCTTTGCACTAAAAAAAATCATGAAATAGAAACCAATTTGTAGAAACCAAAATAATTAGTTGGAATAGTAACTAAATTAAATATCATTTTAGAAACTAAAAAGAAATTTGGTTTCTAAATTAGTTTATATTATTTTTTATTATTGTTAAATAGTTTCTAAATTGGTATCTAATTAACAACCAAGGTTTTTGCTACCAAATTTAGAAACTAAATAATTGGTAGTTAAAACCTTAGTTGCTAATTAGATACCAATTTAGAAACTATTTAACAATAATAGAAACTAATTTAGAAACCATTTTTTTTTAGTTTCTAAATGGTCTCTATTTTAGTTCCTATTGTAACTAATTATTTTGGTCTCTAAAAATTTGTTTCTATTTCATGATTTACTTGTAGTGTTGGTTGGACGAGTAGAATGGTGGCTAAGAAAATTGCAACATGTGCTAAATTTGTTGGGAAATTAAAATGTTGGTTGAGTGATATTTTCAAAACTTTTGATAAAAAAAATGTTTCTGAATGCTAAAATTTATTTATCTTTCACTATATTGTTATATTTGATCTATTTGTATTGAAATATTATTATAACGTAATAGATAATTAATTAATTGTAATTTAACATTTAAATTGAGTTGAATGGATATGTATGAATGAAAATCTACGATGTTGTGATGTGTGCAGTCATAGTCATTTTAGAGAATTGATACTATGTTGAGATGAAAGTGATATATTGAATTAGGGATTCGTTAAGGAGTTATCCTAACTCTAATGATATTTGAATCATATAGATCAGGTGGTGAGAGTCAAAGGAAGTACATATAACCTAATTTACAATATAAAAAAATTGTGTCTAATAGGTCATAGAGATTTAACCTAACACATGAATAAAAAGATGTTGATTAAATTATTTATTTGAGATTGTATGATCATTAGAGCAAATGAATGAGACGTAAATGTAACATGTGTATAATTTAATATACCCATGTAGGAAGGTTTTAAAAACTTTAGCTTCCCTTGTTTTTGTGTGATTGTATTTTTTATTAACTTTGATGTATGTTACATAGGAGCATATGATGTTGCAGAAAAAGGACAATCTCATGTATAGATGAGCTAAAGATAGAGAAAAAAAATTATATTTTGTAATTGTTATTTTCTTTTCTTAAAATGTATATATATATTATTATAATTGTAAATTCTTTGTGATGTTGTTTGGAAGACTTTAGGTTATGACATTCATTATTGTTGGTTTTTAGTCTAAAGATTATTTCATCTTCTAAATAATTAAAGTAACTTTAAGAGAGGGTGGAAGCATCTATGTATTAAAAGGAATTACTTATCTTAAATTTTTAAATAATTTTTGTACCATAAATAAAGTCATACGTGGAGGTAAGAAATGTTAGGTTATGTGATAAATATACTTTATTATGTTTGCCATTAATAAAATAGTTGTTTTACACAAAAAACAAAATTAAAACAAATGAATAGGTTTCGAAAGCATCATAACAATGAATGGAGTAACTTTCACTAGAGACATGTTATGTTTTAGTTTTGTTAGACGATGATAAAGAATTTGTGGATGGAATTGAATAAGTCAATGAATTAAGAAATGGATTTTAATTTTGCAATTGTTTTTTACATTTGTTTTTATCTCAAATTCAATAATAAGATCTAAAGTGGATTGGGGAAATTCTGAAAGTTATTAATAAACATAATTCAATACGAAAAAGAAAGATTATTAAAATGTTAGGTATTTTTATTTGCTAGCATTATGCTTTAAAAAGGCATCTTAATTATTTTTGTCATCATTGTTATGATGGAAATCTTAAATAATTTTCAAGTTTTTCATATTATGTCAAGAATCAAAATAAGTTTATTATCTATAACTTCAAGTTGAAGATTTATATCATTATTTTCTTGTCAAAATTAATATTGAACAAAATATTTTCAAATTTTTCATATTCTCTCATAAGGAATCAAAACAAGTTTATTATGGATGACTTTAACTATAATAGACATGAATTGAAGGAATTAGATAATTATTTTCTTCTCAAAATTAATATTGATCAATGAAATGAAATGTATACAAAGTGATTATGAGAACAATTTTAAATGATTTTAGTTGTTTGTTTTTCTATATGATGAGTACGAAGAAATATAAAAAACATTTATATGAAAAACTTTATAAGCATGTCTTAAATTTAAAGGTCACATAGTTTTAAATGTTGCTTTATTATTTTTATGGAGAGTGTCTAAGCATTAGGACAAGTCTCTACCTTAGCATTAGGACAACTTATTAGTATTTTTTTTTTAATTGTTATTTATTTTTCTTCCATTAGTATATTTTATGTTTATTTCCTTTATATTTATATTTTTAAATTTACTTTAATAATGCATTAATCTTTTTATCTTTTTATTATTCAATTGTTTACTAGTAACATATTAATCAATTTTCATTCTTAAATTTATTTAATTTATTCTCAATGATATATTGATAATTTTTATATTTATTTTATTTAAATTATTTTCAATGACAGAATGATCCATATCCAATTATCTATTTTTGCTTTAATTTATATTTGTTTTTACTTTGTATCATGTAAACTATTCTAAATATTATTCTTTTCATGATTGAAGTTAATAAATTTATATAAAAAAGAAGATAAAATGTAAATGAGTTTTAATTTAGTAAACTTTGATAAAAAAAAAAGCCATGTGTATGCTTTATTATTATTTTTACATTTTGTAATTATTTTTAATATTTGTTTGGACTATGTGTATAAAGTATTAGTTGAGAGAAGATATGATATATTTAAGTATGTTTATGTACTCTGATCCTTAAAACTATATCAAGATGTCTTGAAATATAGTGGTTATAAAATCTAAAGAATTAATTACTAAGTACATGAATATTTAGATAATTAAGAGAACATTAAATTAGATATATCATAGATAAAATTTCAAACTATTCAATATTTATTCAACCGTGATAATATTAAGTAAAGAGTATTTATATTTTTTTAAGTTGAGAGAATGGTTGATATTATAATACAAACAATTATAATTATATCAATATTTTAAATAAAATATACTTAATTACTTAATCACTTTTAAATAAAATTTTATGTTCATAGAAGTTAAATATAATTTTTTTTTGACAAAAATGGAATATGAAGTAATATATTTGACAAAAATGATATTCAATGAATTAATATATTTGACAAAATGATATTGAATCCTACATTTGTAGTCAAATTTATGTCCTTTTTTTTATATATTGTACTTTATGTTTATTGATATTAAATTTGATCTACCAAACTTATAATGAAGACACCACTGCAACTATACAATAAACAAACTTGTCACTAAATGTAAATAAGATTAAATTAAGTTTAAAATTAACTTTAAAATAATTATATTATGATTAATATTTTAATAAAAAAATAATTTTAATCACTTCCAACTTTTTATTAAATAATAATTTTTTATTAAGAATGTTACCGTTATAATATTTTTAATTATGGTGTATTTATGTTTATTAAAATACAAACCGATTAAAAGAAGAGTTGAATAGAGTATTAGTTGTATAATTATATAAATGGAAAATTTAAGTTAGTTCTGAAAATATTTCATAACAGTCAGTTATTAAGCTTTAAAGAACACAGGTTTTATATTAAAGTTTTTTTTTCCTCCTGAATATATTTAACTTCAGAAACATGTATATGTTATTTATAATTAAAATTTAGCTTGTATACTGCTTTATGTGTTCTCACAGTTTCACTTTCTATTCATTACAATAAACTATGTTGATAATTGCAGCGGTTATGACAGTTCAATGTCAAATTTAGATGAGACAAATCTTCTCTTACTTTGAGATTCTTTTGTTCTGCACAACACAGATTATAATTTTAATTTAATAAAACACATAACATAATCTTGATAAGAACTTTTATAAAATCTGACTCTTAAAGTTCAAGAAATTCTTAATATTTTTTTAATATGTTTTTAGTATTTAACCTTGGGAGAGTTGAAAAGGCAAAAGTTGTGTGTGTGTAAGAGTGTGTCCTCTGATGGAAAGAAAAATCTACTCTTCTTTACCTTCAAACTACCTCACTCTTGCTCAACTCCAAGAGCGATGGCTCAACCAACGCAACCAGAATAACCAGTCAGAATCACAAGACGAGGCAAAAATTCAACAATCTCCGAACCGGAACTACCTGAAACAACCGCACCTGCAAGTAGTCGCTCCGAGCAATGGATCCGCCTCCAAGTCCAAGTCTCGTCCTCAGAAGCAGTATGTTATCAAGACTCGGAACGATTCTGAAACTCACCGCCTGACTGCGGCAGTGGAATCGGATGACCGCCGCAAATCGGTGAGAGAAATCGGTGATGGAGGCAAAACCTCCTGTCCGGACCTGGACCTGGACCTGGACCTGAACGGAAAAGCAAAAGCAAAAGGAAAAGGAAAAGACAGTGAATCAAATTTGAAGATTAGGAAAGTGAAACCTGAGGAGAGAGAAGGTTCTGGAACAACGGCACAGGAGAAGGAAAAAGCGACAATGGAGAGCGAGGTGAAGGAGAAGGAGAATGGCTGGGGAAAGATGAATGAGGTTGAAGAGAGAGTTAGGGTTTTATCGATTCAATCATCAGAAAATGGAAAACAGAAGGGAAGATTAGGGAAAATGAATAACGGTTTTGTGCAGCAGAGGAAGTACGGAGGAGGAGAGAAGAAGATGGTTTGGGTTAGGAAGGATGAGATTTGAGAGTTTGTTGTGTGGTGTTGTTAATCATTGTTTAAGTTTATCAGAATCAATGTTTTCTAATATTTGTATTATTTCCTTTCTCTAATCCATTTCTCATACTCTGTTGTTTACAGAGAATCATATTTGTCTCTTCAAAATACTATTTTCTAACAACTTTATTAGTCTGATACTATTACATTACAGTTTTCTGAACCAGACTCTCCGACAAGAACTACAACGCCGGCGCCGACGAGAAAACGACTCGTCGTCTGAGAGTGTCTTGAAAATGGTAGGGGTGATGAACACGAGAAGTTTGAGTCTCCCGAGAGAGCGAGATTACTGATTCAGGTAAATAAATTAAATAATTAATTTTTTTTTTTTACTTTTGCTTTTGCTTTTTCCAATTTCTGACTTTCTAAATCAATGCCATTTAATTCAATTTATAAAGATCACGGGTGGTGGTGATGTTTTTTTCAACTTTAAATAACTTCACTTTTTAATCAGAATTCCAATATGTATAATTGTATATATAAACACGATTTATCTATATCTATATATATATATTTATAATTTAAAAATAATTGTTTATTTTAATAAATTCGAATGAAGCTACACCATTTTTCAATAAAGTTTCCTTAAAAATATATCATGAACTAATATGAGCATGTCTACCACTTTTATATTATTTTTTTTCAGCCTATTGTTTGGTAGACAATGGATGGATAAAGCAAATAAAATAATGTAACTTTACTATATTATCATTTTTAATATTGATTAGCTTCATATAATCTATACTATTCTTGTATATTATATTATATATTAAAGTATTATATCAATTGATTTTAATTTAAAATTTATTGCATCAATTAATTTTAATATATAAACTTATTAAATTAATGAATTTTAAACGATACATTTTAAAATGTGTAAATATTTATTATCATATGACATATTTGTAAAATTTAAATTATATGAAATTTGGTATGCATCATAAAATTTGATTATTTGAATTCAATTAATTTTCATTCTATAAAAAAAATATTAAAATAGCAATCTGTCACAGGAGGAATCTGTCACGAACCTTATTGTAAAAATAAGAAAACAACAATGAAAATTTGAATTGGGCTTCCACCTAACTCAAGAACAAAGTTTTGGGCCTCTAGGATTTTATGTGCAGGTCAAGGAATGCACTAGAGTAAATGGTCAAGGTTGTTACGTTCTTCAACTCCATAATTTAAAAAACCACCCCATTAAAATCTGAAAATCTAATTTTGTCCTTTTAAAATTTATACTGAAATGTACAATCTAAAATAAAAATAAAAAATATTTTAGATTATACATTCTAAAATATAAAACATGTATTTTGAAATATATAAAATAAAAAAAAATGTATTATGCAATTTATAATACATTATTTTTAGATTTTTTTTATAATTAATGTCAAACACAATTAATTTATTTTAAAGAATAATTTTTGTATTTTAAACATAAATAATTTATTTAATACAAATATTTTTTTAATAGGAATAGTATTCACGTAAAGTAAATACAATAAATCATGACAAGATTTGATATATTAATTATCAAAAATTTTGTACAATATAATTGCTAAATTTAAGATACAAAACATAGGTACATTGGAAAACTAGAACTATTTTCCTGTTACATGTCTCCTTTGGTAATTGTAATGCACTTCGAATTTTATCCCACATTACATTTATTGAAATTACATTACACACTTAAAATATTAAAATAAAAATCATGGTAAAATGACATTAGATTTTGAACAATAAACAACTTGTCAAACAAGTATGTTTTTGTTGTAACTACAATCGTGTATAACCATCATGTGGACTATCTGGACGAAAATGCAACAATACATATGGTCAATCTTTGTCCACCTAAGGAAATATGTAGGGGTGTGATACTAATATGAATTAGTGCATGTATCTGCCTGCACATGTTGAGGGATGTGAAGTTAGTGTCACACTGGTAAATAGATGGTCAATAAAGTGCAACCATCGATCATCGATAACAACAACTACACCTCCTTCAAATGGTGAGTGAGATCAAGGAATCATTTGCTCGTGAGCACATCCCAGTTCGGATATATTCCAAGAACATGGATATCGTCTCAAACACCCAACTAGGATGATGGTCATCACAAGGACTCTAGAGCACCCCCAACATCGGTAAGATCATCGATCTTCACCTGCACAACGGCAACTGTACACACATGGTGTCTGGTGACATAATGTGATGTTTGAGAAATGAGCTCATGATAAATGTTCATATATCCATGCTTGATCCATCATGAACTCAATATTATTCATACAACCAACTCAGTTTAATGTGAGCATCACCGAACTCCACCCCAAGCAGCTCAACCAACAATGTTGATGGATGTGAAATTCAACTTTACAACGAACAAAATTGTTCCACAATGGGGAGATGCACCAATATAGACATGTCATCCAAAATAATAATCATCTCACCAACAAAAAGGTGAAAATTGTTGGTGTCGCGATGTCACCTCTCAATAAAGATTGATGAGTCTTTTATTAATGATCTTATAATTAATGTTTCATAGTGACAACAAGCTAATGTTAAGCACCACGATCCAAGTTGGGGATAAGGAATCCCAAACTTACATAACTTCCGTTTGTGGCAAACCAACTTCAATTCCTTTTAATCATCACCCTCCCACAGTTTACAAGTCATGTGGTTAGTGTAACTCAGTAGTAATGACATATCAGCAGGTCCCCAACACATCTCACTTATTCACCGTGTTGTAGCAACTTATGAGAATACATCTACATCAATGACACAACAACTTGTTCTTTGTCCCTTCTATGAATCGATATCGTCGATCTTTGTTTAGGTTCTGCTTGCAATAATGATCCACTACTAGTATATTTGACAGCCATAATAACAAATGATACAATAACTACTATTTTTTAAATAATAAATACATTCCAAAATATGCATTCTAAAATGTATTTTTGGATATGAAGAATAAAACTAACAATAAAAAAAAAGCTAAATAAACACTTACTCCTTAATGAAGGGGACTATGAAACATAGATATCAACAACAATGGCCAATGCACTTTTGAAAGGGTTCTCGCACTAAAAAACAAAAGAAGAACAATGAAGCGGTGCAGCAAAAATGAAAGAAGAAAATACAGGAAGAAGAAAAAGTAAGCTTAAATATAAATATAAAGAAAAATATAATTTATTCTTTTCACATATACTATGGGGGTGCAGTCTAAATTGATGGGGTTGCAGAATGCACAGCCCAATTGGTACAAGGTGAAGTCTTGTCAACTTACATGCTAAATTACTTTATCCTATATACTTCAAATATAATTTATATATTCATAATATCTTTAAAATTTTGATATTTAATTAGATACTAATTTAGAAAATATTTAACAATAATAGAAACTAATTTAGAAATTATTTTTTTTAATTTCTAAAATAATCTCTAATTTAGTTAATATAACAACTAATTATTTTTTATTTATAAAATTAATTTTTATTTAATTATTTAATAATTTTCTTGTAACAGTAATAATGAATTAGCTTCAAAATTGCACCATTTAAAAGGAACTCATATTAAAAGAATCTGTGATCCAGAAAAATTGAAAATTTAACTTCTCAATGGTGGAATCTGTAAGTTGTCTCCAGAACAATCAATCTGAAAATATAATAATAAATTTTGGATTATTTAATTTAGAATACATTTTCAGCTAATCTTTGTTTCATTTTCATAGTGTATAATTCACAAATGCTACAATTAAGAAATGTATTTTAAATTATATAATCTAAAAATATATTTTCAATTTAAAAGTCTAAAAATGTGATCATAAATTTTAAATGGTACAATTTAGAATATATTCACGGTGTAATCCAAATGCATTTCAATGTGTGAAGATGTAATTCAAATTTTAAAAATCCAAAAATATAACAATTTAGATAGATAATTTAGACTTTTCTCTCACCCTTGCAAAGATGTAGGAATAAATCATGGGGTGAAGGAAGAAGAAGCCCAATGATTAAGTTATAGGAAAACTTTGGACCCTTTGGGCTTTTGTCTGCAAGCCCCATGAATGAACTTTTGGGAGGAAACAGCAAATGTGTAAATTTTGTTTTATTATGCTTTAATCTATTTGGTTTCATTATCTACCATCAATCTAAATATAATCAATTTTAAACTAAAAGCAAAAATATTGATTTAGTATAATGAGATTTTCCAAAAAGAAGATATCCAACCAAGTATGATTTCAAAATTTAAAAATATTGAAAGTGATAATTACTTTTAAGTTCTAGACCGTTTTATACCATTAACAAAAATAATGGTGCATAATTCCAATTCTTGTAACTGATTAAACCAAATTAATCTTAAATTATTTGGTTACTGAATTGAATTTAATGGAATTCTTACAATTCTCTTTATATTAGAAAAATGATGATCAATCATTTCAGAAGATGAAAAAGTTCTTTCATCTGATACTGCTAAAAGATGGCTCAAGATAATGCTGCATGCAACCATGCAAGTGGTGTCACTAACAACAAAGGTGGAGGTGGAGGTGGTGGAGGTGGTGGTGGTGGTGGTGGTGGTGGAGGTGGAGGTGGAGGAGGGGTTGATACTAACAAAAATGCAGCTGCAAAGACAGTGGAGGAGGTGAAGCCACATGCTGTGCAAGAGCAATTGCCTGGAGTTCAATACTGCATCAGGAGTCCTCCTCCATGGCGTTAGTACACTGTTATGTACTTACAATAATAATGATAACAAGAACTACTACAAAGAATTTTAATTTTGTTGGAATTTAGGACACAAAAGCTTACATATCAATGCAAAAAATAGAGAGTAGCAAACTTTTTATTAAAATATTTGTGAAAGAGAATGTATGATTAATTGAATGTTGCTTCATGATGCAGGTGAAGCAGTACTATTGGGGTTTCAGCATTACCTTCTGAGTCTTGGGGTTACCGTTCTGATTCCAACTATACTTGTTCCTCAAATGGGTGGAGGATTTGTAAGCACTTTTTTCTTCTTTTTTTTGTTTGCTTTTGAGCTTTTAAATTTTAGAAATGAGACTTAAATGTTTGATGAATGTAGGCTGAGAAGGCACGGGTGTTTCAGACGCTTTTGTTTGTTTCTGGAATAAGTACATTACTTCAATCTTTGTTTGGAACTCGACTTCCAATTGTACTTGTTGGTTCACACACTTACATAATACCTATAACTTCTATAATCCAAGCCAGAAGATACAGTTCAGAAACAGATTCTTATGAGGTCAGTGACACTATTTTTTCTTATATGTTGGACAGTATTACATTTTCTGTTAGTGATTCTGACTTAGCCTATGCTTGATTTTTCTAGAGGTTTGTTCAGACAATGAGAGCCATTCAAGGTGCCTTGATCATAACAGCTTGTTTCCAAATGGCTGTTGGATTTTTTGGCTTTTGGAGGAATGCTGTTAGGTGTGTGGTTTTCTTGGCTGGTTTCATCATCTGATCATCTTCTTTTAATAACTATTATATCTCAATTTTTATCAACATTTTTAATGTTGTTAACCACTTCAATCATCTCAGGTTCCTTAGTCCACTCAGTGTAGTCCCTTATATAACTTTCACTGGACTCAGTCTCTATCGTTTTGGTTTCCCAATGGTATTTGTGATATCTTGATTTTCATGTTCCATTCAACTAGGTTTGTATTTCATGTTCCATATAACAGAAATTTTGTATTTCTTTTCCAATCAATGTTGCAGGTGACAACATGTGTTGAAATTGGGCTTCCTACATTAGTTATATTTGTTTTCATATCGCAGGCAAGTTGGTCTTGCATTGTTTTTTACCTGTTTACTTTGTCCTACTTGATCTTGGTGGACCAACCAAAGATTTGTAGACAAATTTAACAATAGAAATAGGATTTTAAAATGTATACATCCTTTAAAATCAAGGGATGAAAAGTCAACAAACTTATCACTTGGTGGCTAGGTGTTAAATTAAAGTCAATGGATGAAAAATGAACAAACTTATTACTTAGTGGCAAGGTTTCAAACTATGGATACTGTTGCAGTTTTAAACCTTACCTGGTGATATGATTGATGGTACTGAACTAAAGTAAACCAGAATTGTTAGTGTAATGATGTAACAGATGTATGAAAATAAGTTAGAAAATGTATTATAGGACACACAGAATGTTGGATTCCTAAATTTTCTCTAAAGAAATTGTGTTCTAAAATAATTGGCACTAAAAACAATAATTTTTGTGTTTTTGAAAAAACTAGTTTCCAACAGTGTTTTATAAATCAAAAAGCAGAAATAGCTAGATGCTTTCTCATCTTCTGTTTTCCTTTTCTAAGTGTTGTGGAAGTGCTAGAGGACAAACACTTTCTAATAAGGATTTCAGGATGAAAACAGTAAACAGACAATTCCTAAGAAATTCAAAGCCATTTAGTATTTATTCTTTAACTTTTTTATCAAAGTGTTTGTGTTCTATGCTTATGCAGTATCTTAATCGTTATATTGGAATCAAGAAGAAGTCTATATTTGAGCGATATTCATTGCTCTTCACTGTTACAATTGCATGGCTATTTGCACTGTTTCTAACTTCATGCACTGTGTATAACCACAAGTCAGAAAGTACACAGAATAATTGCCGCACTGATCGTGCTGGACTTATCACTGCCGCTCCATGGTAAGATTGAATGCAGACTGGTTTTCTCAATCAATGATCAGTTATCTAAACGCTTTTAAGAAATACTGAGCTTAATTATTTGAAGTTGAGCATGCTTGTCTTTGGAAAGAAAATTGTAGAAATGATGAGATTGAAAATGAGAAGATAGTACTACATGAACAGCGATTTATGAGATAGGAAACACACGTGTTGTATGTATGAAAATTTAGTTTTACGAAAATGCTTTTGAATATAAGAAATGTTTATATAACACCCTTATGAGTCATACCAGTTTTAGGCTTTTTTGTTAGTTCTACTTTTACATGTATGTAGACCCTTAGGGGTTTAAGCAGATGAACTAAAAGGTTAGCATTATGAAGTGACTTTAAATCTAATATAACCTTATAAAACGAATGTCTAATGTTTTTTTGTCCGGGGAAGTAATTGGATTATGCACCACTTAACAGTATACACTATGAAATATGAAATGTCCTAACAGTTAGCATGTATACACAGGGTGTTTTTTCCTGGTTTCTTCCAATGGGGGGCTCCTACTTTCCATGCTGGGGAGGCTTTAGCTATGATCGCTGCTTCCTTAGTTTCGTTTTTTGAGGTAGTCACTTTACACCTTAACTCATCTAAAACTAAAAAATCATTTAATGTTCATCTTGTTCTAACCATTTTGTTTGCCTTGAAACATTAATTTTTTTGGTGTATACACCACTTGTATGCAGTATACTGGTACATGTTATGCTGCAGCAAGATATGGAAGTGCCACACCAGTGCCACCATCTGTTATCGGCCGTGGAGCTGGTTGGGTGGTAGGATTCACTAAATTTTGCGATTTTGTCCCTTGACTCTAGCACATAAAACTTGTGATGTGACCCCATTTTAGTTGTTTTTGTGATTTCAGGGAGTAAGTGCTTTGCTCAGTGGCGTGTTTGGTTCTATAACAGGGTGTACGGCATCAGTGTAAGGGTTATAAACTTGTTATCTTACCTGGGGCCCCTTTTTCCCCTGTATTTTTCATATATGCTTTGATTCTATTTCAGAGAAAATGCTGGTTTGTTAGCATTGACAAAAGCAGGAAGCCGAAGAGTGGTCCAAATATCATCTGGTTTTATGATTTTCTTCTCTATATTCGGTATGCTAACCAAATCAATGTATACCAATCATAATGTCAGAGTCTTGGAGAATATTATGGCACACTGGAATTTGATATCCAAAATTGAATACCAACATTGCCAAAAACAATTTATATCAGTATATGCAACTCTCACCTTGTTAACTAGCTTAATTATGATGAGTTAGTTCGTATATATGATTGGATTAGAAACTAATGTTCATGAACGAATGATAGAGTATTCATTATTTCAGAGTCTTTGTACTGATACGGTAAAAAATAGTTTATATGATAGGATTTGATGCTATTGTTGATGAACCAATGATTTTCTTCATGAAAGTGTGATAACTCTTGCTATTTTCTCTTAAACCAGGGAAATTGGGAGCATTTTTTGCTTCAGTACCCATGCCAATTATAGCAGCATTATACTGTGTGTTATTCGGCTACGTGTGTAAGTTCTCTCTAATTAGTATTCTTTGTGGTTGGTTTGCAAAAAGAACTTAAAAGAGCATTTTTTTGGAACATTATGCAGCTTCAGGGGGACTTGGTTTTCTCCAATTCTGCAACCTGAACAATTTCAGAACGAAATTTGTGCTGGGGTTGTCATTCTTCCTAGGCCTCTCCATACCACAATATTTCACAGAATACTATCACGTGAAGCAGCATCATGGAATTCCCATATGGGTGAAAACTCTTTAACCAAAACCCCATCATTGAAATTTCATTCATGTCATGTGGTGTGTGCTTTTTTTCATTGATTTGATTTGAATGAATGTGGTGCAGTTGAATGATGGTATGACTGTGATGTTCATGTCCCACACAACAGTTGCAGCCTTGGTTGCTTTCGTTTTGGATGTCACATTGTCTCGTGAGGATGATGCTGCACGTAAAGACATTGGTTTGCAGTGGTGGGAGAGGTTCAGCTTGTACAGCGCAGATGTTAAGAATGATGAGTTCTACTCTTTACCATGCAGACTTGATAAGCTTTTTCCACCATCTTAGTACCACCACCACCACCACTTTATTTCCGTGATTAATGCAGATCTGGTTCCTCACTTTTTTCTTTCAATTTCCTTGTCAAAACTTTGTTTGGTTTCACTCTCATATGTTTGGAGCTAATGAAGTGAAAAATGTTCCAAGCTTCAATTCTTGTTCATCTCATTTCTCATCATTTACTTCATCTTCCAATGCTTCCCTTTTCTGTTTCAGAAACAGTGTTTTGGAAATGCTCTCATATTATTAACCAAAATTAATTTCGTAAAGGTATTTTTTTTCTGTATTTCATAATTTTTAATTACATTATAATTATTTTGAAATAGATTTCTTTATTAAAAATATATATTTTTTAAAAAGTTCATCTGAAATGACTAAAAATTTTACATCGACTAGAGATTAAGATACTGTAATTTTTTATAATAAGTGCAAATCTTTCTTTATAAACTGATTTTATGAGGTTGAGTTATCATTTGATAAAAAAAAAAATTTAAGATCAAATTAAATCAAGTGTGGTCTATTTTTAAGGTAAGGAAACTTATATTATGTACTTGCCTTTAATTTTATTCCATAAATAAATTTGATACCAAAATCAAAACTTATTCTAACTGTTTAAAGAAACAAAATCCATGTTCAATCTTTTCTTTCCAAGAGATTTTTATAATATTTTTAAGTTGCAAAATATTTCACTCAAGAATTCATATTTATAAGATTATTATATTATCTTTAGATTTAAAATGAGTTTAGAATAAATAATGATAAAGTATTTTATTTATCACAAAGTATTATGATAAAAAATTCAACTAAAAGAGAAATATGAATTATTTGACATTATTTATGTATGTAAAAGTGTAAGAAAAAATATTTTCATTAAATTAAATTAAGAAAAATTAAAATTTATAAAGAATAATTATTTTGAGTAAATTATCTTTAATATTATTATTTTATAAATGTAATTATTATTATTATAAATATATTATGAGCCGGAAAACATGGGCAGTGGAAACTGGATCTTCGTTTGAGAGTGAGATGCAGTGGAGGCAGCTGATATGTTGCTATTACTATTCTTATTCTTATTGCACTTTTCCATCATTATTCACACCATTTTTCTCTAACTCTCATCCATTCCTCCTTATTAAAATCTCTCTTACTTCTTCTTTCATTTTCAAAATAATTTAGCTTTTTTTTTCGAGACAGCTATTAATAATCTATGCAGCACAGCACAGACATTCATACGACATAGACACGGACATGATACGACATAGACATTGTGCTATAGATTTTTCAAAAATCTTACAAATATTTTTTTAATTTGACACTTCACATATATGTATCTTACGAATGTCGATGTCCGCTACGTATGTCTGACATGGATACGCCATTTAAAAGACGTGTCCGAACCTCATAATTTACAATCATACACCATGTCATAACTAGAAAGAAAAATATCTCATAATTTACAATCATACGCCATATTATATCTAGAAAGAAAAATAATTTTTGATTGAAATGGAATAATTTTAAAGTTACATTAGCCATATTAATTATAAAATACTGACTTACATTATATTATAACTCGAAGAATTTTTTTTTTTATTAAAATAGAATAATTTTAAAATTACATTAATAAAATTGTAAAACACTAAGCACTATATTATAATTAAACAATTTTTTTCTTAAAATTAAACAATTTTTTTTCTCTTATGCCAATATAGTCTCAGTTCAGGAGTCGAGGTCAATGTCAGTTTATATACTCCCTCCTTCCTCAACTCACCGAGACATTTTTTCTAAATAAAATCGTGACAAAACATCGACATTCAAAACCAACCATATCTAGAATGGGACTTTATTTTCCTATTACTCATATAAATCATAATTTCAAACCCCTTTTCGTACTACAACTGGCCATACTAACCTTTTGCACCACACTGGTTTTTACTTTTTTTCTGACTGTCATTTTTGTTTCTTTTTATATACATTAATTCAATTTAAATATATTAGAAAGTATATACACAATGCACTTACACTTTAAATACTGGCATCTCATCATAAATTATTATTATCATTAATGTTGACAATTATTTGTATGATAATGTAGCATTACTTTATGGAAATATTCACATTTTATGATATTTTGTTGTGTAAATCCTCATTGGTTGGCACCTGAGTGAAGCGTCTAATTCCCCATTCTGTTGAGCAGCAGTGTCAATTTTCCTTTTATGCATTCAGCCATCACCACTGTGACACATCAATTTGGAATTTCTTTTGTTGTTTCTGATTGTGATGTTTTCACAACAACAAATTTGCTGTTTTTTTAATATAATTAAAACTTCAAATGTATGTACTTTATCCTTTGAAATGGACTTATATTTTAGGGGTGCCTAATCCAAAGTTCAGAAGTCTTCATTTAGGATTTTGTATATTATTGGTCTTTGACCATTTTCAACACCTACAATAATTAAATGTTATGGTAGAATTTTTTTTTAAAATTAAATAAATATTAAAGCAAACTACAAAGTTTATGGATAGGATCGTAGGACATATATTAGTATGAAAACCTATTTTATGTAGCAAAAACAATGTCTGAGGCAAAATTGATGTGAATAGAAACATTGTGATATTATTCTAATATCATATATATGTTTAATCGACTTATAATATGTGATATTAGATCTAATTTTGTGTTTTCTATTTATTTATTTTGAGTATATAAAAATCAAAGGGTGTATGTTTTTTGTTATCTAAATTCATAGTATACAATTTGAAACTTGAAATGTAGAGTTCTTATAAAATCAGTGCAAGTTCCATTCCAAAAGTGAAAATTAAATAAGTTAGAATACATTTTCCTTTGATTTGTGACTATAGCAATGAAGTGAGTGTAACTTTAATTTTAATTATTGTGACAAATGACAATGAAAAAGAAAGAGCAACACAATACAATGTCATGATTCAAAATGGTAAGTCTATTGTAGAACAACTACAAGAAATAAGATTAAGAAATAAGATTAAGGAGGTCTTAAAAGAGAAATATATCAACTATTTCATATGACTTATACGAGTCAAAAAGTGACTAAAAATATTAATGATAATGATGAAATTGTTTTATAAGTCGTAAATTATGATAATTTAGATAAATGGTTAAATGTCATGAAAAAATAGTTGGTTCATGAAACATCATGATGTTTTGAAACCTTGTAAAATCGTAAGAAATTTGTAAGAGAAGTGGTCGTAAGTGAGTTTTTAAGACTAAAGTGACTCTCATGGCAAACTTGAAAGTTATAAGGCCAAACTTGTTAAATGTGTGGATATATAATAAATCTGCTTTTGGTTATGTAGTTCTTTTAACCGGAAGAGAATTATCATGGAAAAATGTAAAGCAGTTTGTTGTAACTGCATTCATCATGAAAGTTGAATTTGTAACATGTTTTGAGGTTACAATTCAAAATAATTGGTCGGGAAAATTTATTATAGGATTTGGAATTGTCAACCGTATTGTTAGACCAAATGTATTATGATAACTCCAAAGTAGTATATTTCTCTAAGAACGACAAGTACTCTAAAAGTGTTAACTATAAAGAGTTGAAATACTTTATCATAAAAGATGATCGTCCAAAATATTCGTAGAATGTGTTATGAATGAGTATTATTATTAAGAATGAATGTTGAGTATTATGTTTCTTTTATGATAGACGATTGACATTTTGAGATCAATTATAATATATTTCTGATTATCTATTCTATATGATTGCATGCATAATTATATTTGAATAATGTAAACATGTATTGTCTAGAATAAAGACATTATGTTGAACCAATTAGGAGTTCCTCATTATGTTCACATTAGGAAGAAATCTAGTTTGTGGTACATGGAAAAGAATATGTCAATTGAGTGACGTACAACTATGATAACTCGAATTAGTTCTTATTCTTGTTTATGAAATTATGATGTGCCCAATAAAAAGAATATTTTCATCTCTTAATGCACATTTTATTTTTGTTTAGTCTATTTGTTTTTTTATTCATAAGTGTATACAACGTCACATAAGTCAAGAGAGATAATGTAAGGTTTTGTCTCATGTGAAAGACGTATGACTTGTTAATTAAAGAAAGTAATTAAAAAAATTAATAATGAAAGATAAAACAATGATTGAGCTCCTAAGAAGTGGTTTCCGAATAATGATTGTTATTTGATGGGTATAGCAAAATAATAAAATTTATATTTATACAAACCATTAATACATATACAAGATTCTCTCTCTCACAAGTACGTACGATTTTTCTATCTACATCCATAAAAAAATAAACAAATCATAAAATAGAGAGTCAAAGGGAGTGAAACATACATTGAATTTAGATCTCCATAACACTAAAAAAACATTTCTCACTAAAAAAACATTTCTCACAAGAAAAAAAAAATCATCACAAGAAAAAAAAAATCATAATCATTCATATCATATAGAGAAAGGTACACATGTTCTCCCTTTTATTTATTTATATATATATATATATATAAAAGAATTACTTATTTTTAAGATGGTGTTTTGATTTTCTATTCTACACAATTAGAAAACCATTAGTTTTTATTATATTTTTATATAAAGATTATTCTATATAGAGTGTATGACTTAACCAAAGATATTATATATATATCCTTTCTTCATAAATTTAAGCCAATTTAGTATATTATCTGTTAATGCAACTCAATTTATTTTATTTTGTTAGCATTGATAATGACGTTAACTTATATTATATAGTATAGTTTTATATTATATAACTAGTTAGTTATTTTTTCTAATATGGACCCTTCGATGATGACAGGACCATATGTTGCAGCACACCGACACCATACTAATAGATGAATAATAGGTATAAATTCAATGTTATCAAAGACCAATATAAAAATAAATAAACATAAAAAAAAGTTATATATTCTGATTAATTAACTAGGAGGTGAGAAATTCATAAAGGTAACAATTACACAAACCCAAAAACTGAATTATGAATAATCTAAATCCTTGCTATTTTAACATTCACTCTGTAACTCTTTTCAAAGAGGTATTATAGTATTATATGTAATATTTATTCACAATTTTGTAACTTTTTTTGTTCTACTTGATTTATAAAAAAATTGTAGTTCATAAATAATCATAATAAACTTCACACATATTCATTAGAAAAGTTAATACTCATAACATTCATTCTTAACAATAATACTCATTCATAACAGGGATTTTTAAGATTGTTTATCACAAGCGTTATTCAACTTTCTTAAGAATAATAGTGATTATTTGAAAAAAAAAACAAAATTTAAATTTTTAATATATTGTAAATTTATATAATTTAAACATTGACTCATCAAAAGTGTACATATTTCTTTAAATGATGCAATGATGAGAGACAATGAATGTTAAACAAAAATACTATAAAAGGAATGTTTGCATAAAATATACACTTAAAATTAATAGAATTTAAGATATCCTTTATATAAGTTAAAATTTAAAAGTTGTAATTTTCTCGATAAAATTTTAAAGCTTGAAATTAATCGAATTTAAGCATTTGTTTATATAAGGTGATGCAGTTTTATAGTTAAATAACACCATAAAATGTGTTATTTTTTTCACAAATTAACATTTAAAAAAATTTAAAATAATGTAAGTAATATCATCTAAAATTATTGGTGGAAAAGGCTAATATAGTCTCATATGATACACTTATTTGGAGTGAAATTTCGAAGACATTTTTAACTTTTAGGTATACAACACTTATTCTATGTATAAAATCTCAGAAACTTAAGTATTTTATAAATATGATACAATTACACCCCCAAACCTTTGTTTTCTAGTAAAATTTCAAACAAAGGGAAAATATTCAAGAAGAACAATTAATTAATTATACTATATTTATCTATAATAATATACATAGAAAAATTCTCTTCTTTTTGTTAGACATATTTCATGTTTCTATTTTACCTTTAATTATATTTTAAAATAAATTATTCAAGTGCTAAAAATAAGTGAACATATATTTTAACATAACATACTACAATTCATTAAATATTTTTCAACAATATAATATATCACAGACCATCCAATACTTTTATGTAACTACTATTATTAATTTTAGTTTCTTAAAAAAATATTAAAACACAGTATATCGTGTAATGTTTATATCTTTTCCATTAATAAAAAAGAAAAAAATCCGAGTAATGTTTAAAACATACAAAGGATTTGTCCAATTATAAGAAATCTATAATAATAAAGTTAACTTTATATAAAAATAAAAATGCGACTAAAAAAACAAATTAAATAGAAACTAATTAATTACTATATTGACTATTGACTATATTAGAAATCATTTTATAAGGTATTTTAAATAATTTCTATTATTAATAAAATTTATAAAATATTTTTTAAATTGGTATCTAAATATTAGCTACCAATGTTTTGATTATTAACTATTTATGTTCTAAATTAGTCTCTATCAATCTTTTAGAGACTAATTTAAAATCTAAAATATTAATAGTTAAAACTTTGTTAACTAATTTAGATATTATTTTAAAAATTATTTTATAATATTTTATTAATAATAGAAACCACATTAGATATAAATAACATTTTAATTTTTAAATTAGTATATAATTTAATTTGTATATAGTCACTAATTATTTATTTTTTCTAAATTTAGTTACTATTAGATGATTTTCTTGTAGTATATTATTTAGTGTAGCATGTTTATGAAACGTGAATTAGGATATACGTGATAGTGTCAAATTATTTGTTTAGTAAATATAAAATATAAGGAAAACTAGAATAATTTAATTTATTTATCATCGCATATTTATTTCAAATTAATTGGATTTAGTTTTAAAATTACATAAAAACAAAAATTTAATTACAATAATTTAAGATATGAAAAAAAAACCATTAAATAAAAATCAATTTTACGGAAAAAAACAGTTAGTTACTATATTAATTAAGCTATATATTATTTTAAAATTAAAAAAATTATTGGTATTTAAATTAGTTTTTATTATTAATAAATAGTTTGTATCTAATTAACTATTAAGGTTTTAGCTACCAATTTTAGAATCTAAACTATGGGTAGTAAAACTTGGATAACAAATTAGATACCAATTAAAAATTAATTTAATTTTTTATTAATAACATAAATTACTTTAAATACAAATAATTTTTTTAATTTGTAAATTAATTTTTATTTAATTTGTAATGGAAATAGTGTTAATAATTAATTTTGGCAAAGGTGATTATAATGGTTAAAAAGATTACATAAAAAATAGGAGAGAAAGTAGTTATTGAATGTTGTGAAATTACAGCAATAGCAAAATAAGAGTGAAAGTAGAATTAGGTTAAGTCCTTCACAAAAGACAAACAAAATTCAAAAGCTGTTTCCAAAAGTTAAAATTAGACGGAAAGAAAGTACCATGATGATGTTGAAAAATCAATTTCATCACTTTTTTTATTTTTTGTTCCTTTCATTGCATAACATTTATTGTATAACTTATTGTATTTGTCTAGAATAATGAATCTTTACCATCATTTTTACAAGAGGACAAAATTCTTGCTTCTTTCATTTTCTTCCTTTTTTTACATAAATGTATATGAAAATAATAAAATTAAGCAAGAAAAAAATAAAAATATATAAGGTACTTAAATATAGGAAATTAAAAGATATTGAGGTAAAAGCATTTTCATTGTAGAGATCATACAATAGGTTGTAAGAATAATTTTTTTTTCTTGAAAATATATATTTCTCTCACAACCAAATAAAATATTAATAAAAAAGTGTTAATCTTATAAGACTCTTGCCTTATATTAAAAATTGCAGAAAAAGTCTTAAATGTGATGTAGGATAATGAAACTCCCACACAAATTAACTAATTATAATTAATTCCAAATTGATATGTTCTATATATTAGAGTTTTAACTTTTTTATTTTTGAAAACGATAAAATAAAAATGTCACATCTTACATTTAAATTTAATTATATATTTTATCATCTAATTATCCTTGCATAATTTTATCATTCAATGTTTTTTCATGTTTTATATTTTTTCTTTGATTTTCATACATTGTACGGTTAAATGCATAAGGGTAAATTAATATATTAATATGTAAACACTATTAAACATATGATAGATAAAATTTGATGAATTATGTAATGGTTAAAAAATGTATACTTTTGTATTAGGTAGTCTAGAATATCTTATATTACTATAAATATAAATAAAAGTAAGGCAAACAAATTTTTTTTATAAATTAGTTTTATAAGATTAAATTAAACTTAAAATTCATAATTTAATATAATATTAATAAATATTTTAATAAAGTCGGCTAAAGATTAGAAGATAATCATTAAATAATAACTAAATTTAGATATAAAAATTATTAGTATCTAAAGTGATTTTTATTAAGAAGTGTACTTTAAGTCTAACTCAACTTTATAAAACTGACTTATAAGGTGAGATATATATATACTTATATACTATGAAATATTTTAATCTCTAGTCGATGTGAGCTCTCCAACACACTTCTCTCACGTCAAGGCTAATAACTCGTGTGTGGAATTATGGTCCAATAACGATTAGATAGCGGGTAATTTGATAAGTTCAACAAACGAACATTACAAAATGACTCTGATACCATATTAAAAAGTAGATTTTAAATTTAACTCAACCTTATAAAATGAATTTTTCATCCATTTATATGAAACCTAAATATTAACAGCTCTTTGTGTACTTACGTTTAATGTTTGTGCGGTATGAAATTTTTATATCCCTTAAAATTATAATATAAAAATATGTTGTAATATTATTAAATTTTGAAATATCTATAAGAAAAACATGTTAAAAGAAAAGATATGTTGGAGCAATTAAAACATAGAATAATAAAAGATGGTATTAAATTTACATAGTATAGGTTTAAATGTTTTACAGCAATGGAAAGAGGAAAAAAAGAAAATGATTGAGATGAGTGGTTGTGGTCCTTAGATAGCTGACACAAGTACGTGTGGGAGTTTACCCCTTCAGGGTTGGTTGCCATTTTACTATCACCACTGTCAAAGCTTCAGAGTTCAGATTGACTCAACTTTTTGTGAGAAGGACCAAGAACAACAACAACAACTCATTCATTCATCACAACCACCATTTCCATCATCCATTATTCCACTAAATAACTAATAATTGCAGACTTAATGCATAGATTGAGGAGTTCTTAATCATCAAACACTTGCAATTATTACTAATTGATCAGATGATTATGAACATGTGGTGGACTTGTTAATTGTCCCTTTTGGAGCATGCACAGATGGTAGAATTCACAACCATCCAACACCACCTAATGACCCTTTTGCCTAGATTGGTAGAAATTGAAGCTTAATATTTGACTTTGATGGTTTGTGATTTGTACTATTGATGGGGTGTGAAAGGGAAAGAAAGGTTGATAGTGGGAAAAAGGGAGCAAGACTTTGAATTTGTAGTGTGTGGTTAGACACTGTTGCAATAACCAATCTTTGACTTTGCCATATGAAAGGGGACCAAACTAGCAAAACTTTGTGCTGCTGGAAAAAAACCCATGCTCATACACTGTCATGTATATTACTCTCTGCTACTTGCATTAGCAAATCAAAATGAAAAGGTATCATGTACCTTTCCTCATCACTGTCATGGCTATTATTTTCATTTTTTTTCTTAAAGATGACTCCAAAAATTTAGCATAATCAATTTAGCAGAAATTTAGGAGAATCGATACTTGGAAAGCACTCGGTGAGTATCAACCGATACAACCAAATTCATTATGTCTAAACAGAGGATTAACAAGACTAATAAGTAATCAAATATTAGGTAATACACTCTTAGTCATGATTCTAAGTTTTGATTCGGTTCAATAACAAACGGTTCATGATAATCATATAAGTAAACACAAATTTTGAAAATAATATACGTTATAATCAATTTCACTAGAATGTGGAAGTGTTTTTTTCAAGTGTCATCCATCCGAACTTAGAATCCGATCTTAGAATTTACAAAAACGAGAAGTTGAGGAGCTAAAGAAAAACAAAGAAACTAGAGACTAAGTTCTAAATTAGTTTTCAAATTATTCATATTGTAAAATGTGATTATGTTCCCTATCAACTTAAATCGAATTTTGCAGACATGTCATGAGTATTATTTTAGTGTCTTTTTCTATCTTTTCAATTTCTCTTTCTTTTGGTTGATAGTGCATCACTATAACAGTATAAATAACGTATGAGTCATACATCATGATTTGAACTGTTCCTATGTACGTGGACAATATTTGATTGGCCACCCTTTATTGCCATGTTTATTTTTTATAAAAAAATTGATGTTTTCATTTTTTTTATTTTTAATTATATCTCTATCAAAACCATTCTCATTATTAAAGATTTCTTTCTATTTTTAGTATTCTTTTTTTAGAGGCTACATAAGAAAGTGGTAATACTTAAGAAGATGGGATGAAAAACTCATTACATTTAGAAGTTGCTAATAAAAAACATATAGATAAACACTTGATTAACCTTAACTATCCACTATTTTAATATTGGACATGAGACTTTTCTTAAATAAGTTCTTTCAGATGTAACCATTATAGTTGTTTTTATCTATAATTTTTTTTTGCTTTGAACAAACTTGGTTAAAACATATTTTTGGTGTTTATGTGCACACCCCTTTAGGAGGAGGACTAATGGAAACTAGTTATATTTAGAAGAACTTAATAAAATTCTCACAATACATAGAGATTAAAAGGGTATGTATAGTATGTAAAGGCACTGAGTGAAGAAAAAAAATGAAAACTATACAGAATAACTATTTAATAAAGAAATGTTTTTTAAAAAAGAGAAATCAAATACAGAAAGACTAAATAAACCTTGCCATATTGTGACTTGATTTTCAGATGGAAAATGAGACTTTTCCAAAAGAAGTACTTTGATTGTAACCAAAAAAACACAGTACTTTTAGTTCTTGCTTAAAATCATGCTTACATCAGTGGTACAGGATTATAATACTAACAAAGATTGAAAAAGAAGAGTTGGATTTGAGTTGAATGGTATGAGTGTATATTTGTGATTGGTGAGAATGAAAGGAGAAAAGATGTTTACTGCAAGAAATTCCATTATAAAAAGGCAGAAAAGATGGGAAGGAGAAGAGCATGATGATGATGTTGTGGTTGGTTGTGATTACATGAACATTGGGGTCCTGAGTCCTAAATTCCATGATGATTGCATTCACATAATAACAGTGTTTTTGTTTGTTTATTTAAGATGGGTTAGAGAGGAAGGTTGTAGAGGAAGACACATGATTGAGATTGAGATTGAGATTGAGATGAATAAGCCCAGTGCTTAACAGAGAAGAATGCATTAGAAACCTGCAAAGGGACACATTGTATTAAAAGGGAGGGACCAATTGGAGTCAGACCAGAATCATGTAGTGGCCCTATGATATTTACATAAAGTCACATTTCATTGTCAATCCACACAACAAAAAATAAAAAGATACAGAGAGGTTCAATGGCTTATTGAAATGTGGTAGGGTCACTCACTAATTTTCTTTAATTCATTAATTCTATATAGTAAATGGGCATGAAACCAATCTAGGAAAAGCAAGGTTTATTTATTGATTGATTGATTCTAAACAATTGTTTGTTTCTTTGTTTTTTTACTGTTGAATGGTTTGAATGGTTTCAACCCTTGCATAGTACATGCAATGAGCTACATACATATCAGATTTCAAGGCTAATGTTACCCAAATGTGACAATATTTTCTCCACTCTGTGGGGCATAGGCTTGTCCTAAGTACTAGATGGATTTTCTACCATTTGGACGAGGTGAGTTTTTGTCACTAGGAGCAAATTGTACCTGCGTGCCATTTCTGAATCTGAATTGTACTCTCTCAACTCCCTTGCACCCTCATGGTTATCTTTTGTACACTGTCCTCTCAAGCCTTGAGTGGTTCACTTTCTGCATTAAATTTCACTCTTACGTAACTTTCAATTATCTTTATTGGGGAAACTATGTGATACCACATGGGTAACATTTTCCAGTTCAAATCATAACAACTCAATGTATGTTTAGATTAAGGGTATGTTTAGATTAATTAAGGGTGTGTTTAGATTAAGGGTGTGTTTACATAACAACTCAACATTTAGCTAGTAATTGAAGGTGTCTCCCTGACTGAACTACATGTTTCATTACACAAATGATGAATCATGTGGAACAAAGTTTCATCTGTTTCATGAATGTGGATTTAAATATCAGAATGTGACTAAAATGTTCTGGGGTCAAAAGTGAGTGGAGTTGTGAGAAGGTAGAATAGAAGTAGTCCTAGAAGACATGGGAAGGTAAAAGGTCTTGTGACTAAAGAGAGAAAATAAGCATTAAGAGAACACAGAATTCAAGTAACCTGCCATATTTTATTGTAAGCACAGAGGGTTGTCATTAGTGACACATTCAAATCAGGTGCTCATTAGTGGTTTCTTTCAATGAAACGTGGGTCTGTCTAGCTCTATGAGGAGACTTACATTTATAGAACTTGTAGTACGAGAGAAGAAGCAACTACTCAAGATAGTAATTTATGTCAAAATGAATAACCAAACTAAACTAAACAATCACTTGAGATAGTTCCACTATGTCAATCATACACATAAAAAACTAGTGAAGTTGTAAACCCTCAAACTTTTTAGTAAGGCATGTCATGTTCTAGGTACTTTCTGAGCATCCCAGTTTCAGCTGGAAAAAGGGGAAAGAAACCAAAGCAACCCTCCCTCACATGACAATTCAAAACTGGGGAACTTCACTTGAGAGTTAAATATTGATTCGTGGCATATAGAATGAGCAAAATGTGGAAAAAAATGAAAAATAAATGAAGTGAGAAACCATAGTTTGTTGGTTGTTGCAAAGCACACACAATATTTGAGGGTGTGGAAGAAGATAAGAAAAGCCTTAGGAGAGGGAGCAGAGTGCATTTATTGTGGAGTCAAATTGCAAGGCTAGTGACCATTAATAGAAACAAAAATCTAATCATTAAAGCATCATTAGTTGTGACTTGGCCAAATTAAGATTAACTTTGTCCTGAAAGGACAGCACTATGTTTTGATGGGAGCATGGTAATGCAAAGCAATGGTGCCATAAATCATAATCTCTCGCCTTATCACATTCTCTCACTCTTTCACTAGCAGACACTCTCGTACACACACGTTCACAAGGCCAACTGGCAATATTGATTCATTCGCATAAAGATAAAATAAGAAGGCGAAAGGATTGTGCAAAAGGACAGAACCAGTTTAGAATTCTTGTGCAATTCCTCTCTCTTTCTCCCTCTTAGTTTAATGATTTTTTTTTTTATCAATTCTCCTTTTACTCCTTTTTTTACTCATGCTGAGAAGAAGAACTACATAAGAAGCACAAGGGGTAAGAGACACAAGGAAATAGAGCAAAGTAGCTACCTCTAGGTCCTCTACCACTATATGATCTTTGGTCTTTCACTTGATCATATTTCATATCAGACATATTGAACATCTATAAAAACAACACCAACCTTGGTGCCTAGTTATACTAGAAGAAAGAAGGGTTGAATGGATTATCATATTTCTTCTGCTTCACAGTACAGTAGTGGTAGTGAATCCGGTTGGACCCATTATTTGGACCAATCCTCTCTTTCTGAAAATTACTTCCATAGGAGAGGTGGGGTGGTGGAGTATGAAGGAAAGGAGGCAAGAATGGAGGAGTCTGAGGAAGATTTATCCATGGTCTCTGATGCTTCTTCTGGACCTCCACATTATGATAATGAATACTATTGTCAGAATTGGTATCCTTGCCTTTCTTCTACACCCAAAGAATACCAAAAGAAGAAGGTAAAAGAATATGGCAGAAGTCACCAGTCTTCACCTCTCGATGACACTGCCAGCTCTCCTTTCTTCAACTGTCCCGTGGAGAGTCACAAGGTTAATTTCACTCACAAAAATATGTATGCGCCTATAGTTTCTCCTTAGCAGCCAAAAAAAATTGCTAATGGGTTGGTTCTTTTGTTGTTGAGCAGAAGCAAGAAAGTTTCCCGGGGAATGGAGCAGTGGAGGAGAGTGCATTGGATTTTTCTCAATGTGTATCTGCAACAAGAATAAAGGTACAGCTCAAGTTCTAGTGCTAATTGTTTTATCAAATTTTTTCATTATGTTATAAGTAAAACTATTAGCCCTTTGCATGCACAGTTTTCACTGCGTTGAGCTAAATTTGTTGATCTATGCAGAAAAAGACAAAATTCCAGAAGCACTTTAGTTTCTTGGAGAGGTCTCTAGCTGGAAAACTTGCCTCAGAGGAACAAGGTGAAGATCCATTTGCCCTGAACACTTTGTTTTGTTACTGAGAAAAGACTGGTAGGAAAATATGCTAAGAAGCGTTTTGTTAAATCTTGTGATCAGGTAGTTTTGATGAAGAAGGGAAATGAGTTGGTTTGCTGTAGCCCATGTCACTGTTGTTGCTGCATTGCTGTGGAAAGAGAGACCAGAAGAATGGATGTCAAAGGAGAGAAGCTACTGAATGTCTAGCAAAAGGAACTCGTTTTTCTTCTTTTTTTTTTTCCTCGAAAATATTGAAAAAGAAAAGCTCTTATGTTGTAATTTTACCTTTTTTTTTAATCTGCTCGTATGCTACTGCCTATGCTATTGGGAGCAACCTAAGAGAATATAGGAAACTGAATAAGGTTTCTGTCCTCCATTTTCTTTTGTTGTCATTAGTGGCAGGCATCTCTGGGACCTCCCAGGTCGTCTTCTTTTGATACTATTCACAAACTCTTCCTCATATGGTATTCACTATTCTTCCTTTTTCTCCAGTAATAATAAACACAAAACTGAATTAACTAATTCACCACTCAACACAGCTAGCGAGAGAGGGCAGAGAAAAAGGAAAAGTCACTTCACCACTCACCTCAGCACCATGAAGCATATATCAAATCCAAAGGCCTAGTAATGAGTAGTGACCCACTTTATTAAGTTCAGCCACTGCCAGCCTAGCTCACAACCACTTTGGGTGGGTAAATGTGGCAAGGTAACTTAGCTTCACACCCAAAATGGACAATGTATCCAAATGAAACCAAAAGCCAAGCTTCATTTTCGGAGCAGCCCCACCACCTTGTGAAAACTATCCCACTTCAAATCTCATCCATTCATAACACTCGGTACAATTATTGAACATTTGTTTTGGTAGGATATCCAACAAAATCTTTTATTCGTAGTTTTTATATCCTCAGACTCCAACCAACTGCATGGATCTATTACGAAATAACTCGGATATTTGGAAACGGACAAACACATTATTTCACCTGTCATTCTTACTTTATTGTGTACTATTCAATTCATGTTTGTAATTGGAAATTACAGAGTTAGAACTCCTTCAGTGCCTACCATGGAAGACTCAAGTAGCTTTCCAAGTTGTAGACAGAATTAGAAAACACTAAATATAAAAATTTAAGTTTGTTCCAGATTCTTCCAAACACAATTCTTACACAAGTTTCTTAATGACGAGAAAAACTTTAAAAGCCTTAATGATATTCTTCTAATTTTATTTACATGTATCGTTATTAGATGTGAAATACGAGTGAAATAAATCATAATGCGCGGTTGCTGCAACTATTCCTGTGAAAGCTGTGCTTAGATACGAGCTCTCCCCTTCCAATCAACGCCTCATCTTCAGTTTACAGAAAGTTTCATTTTACCATGTATTAATTTACTCGATCCGGTCAATATACTAGGCATTTGTAATATAATATTTTTCCAATTTTTAAAATACTTCAGAGAAAAAGAAGAATAAGAACTGTCAAATTAAAAGGAAATAAGTTCAAGTAAAACGCAAAAAGCTTGTTATGATATTATATCATATTTGGACCAAACAATAGCTATTACTACTGCATAATGATGCCCTTGTTTATACAGCAAACTGTTTATATAAAATTTTAATTACATATTAATCATGTAGTATTAGAAGTGTCAAGATACTAATGGATAAAGAAGCCAAAATTAATTTGGGAATTGAATAAGAGTAAAAGTACAGACTGCGTAAATAAAAAAATGTAAATTGAAGCTATTACTAATGGAACAAAATTGATTATGATAACACAATACACGATTCTAGATCCCAACCATGATGAGACAAAAAAGAAAAACAAGGGACTTTTATCCCCATCATATATCCCCTCAAAGCTGAGAACAATTCTAAGTTGCTTAAAGCTCATGTCCCATATATATGTCTGTGGACTGGTGGGGCTTCTAAACTCTTGACCACTTGCAACCAGGGTTTGTCTACTATAAATAAGGAATTTTTTGAAGTATGAGCTAAAAATAAAACAGGATTCTCTAATGGTAGAACTTGAAAGTTCCTCCTAACAGGCTTCTCTATTGGTAAAACTTCAAACTTCCTCTTACTATGTTTAGTTCCCTTCGTAACACTAAAATATTGGAAATTCCCAGCCCTCGAATCTTGAGTGTTATCACCTTCATCTTGCTCCACAGGCAACCCAAAGTCAATCAAGCACATTGCCCTGAACATGGAATGATATTCAAACATGAGAAAATGGTTCAAAAATAAATAAATAGAAAAACAAAAATATTTTGTAGTTCCTATTTTGAATCAGGAAAGGTTAATAATATCACAACTCTGGAACCAACTGACTTAAGGGTTTACTTTCCATTTATCATGTGTCTGAAACCAACAGACATTACTGTCTGCTTGTGGAAGATACCAAGAAAAACAGAAACTAACGTATGAGCAAATGTTTCTTTCGAAATTCTAAAAAACTATGTATATCACGGACTAACTAAAAAGCATGTAATACTTCATACAGGATATATATATATATATATATATATGAAGCTTCACAAATTTAAAGAATACCTAAAAGATAAATTAAGGGGTCACAAGTAACAAATTAATAGGGTCATTATTACATATATAAAACTTCTTTCATAAAAGATGCACTTTTCACATTTAATTTGATAATTTCACAAATGGAATTTGTCAACTTCGTATTAAAAAGGAAAAGAAAAAGGCATACCTGGAGCTGTAAACAACAACTGAAGATGATATTGCCGTTGGAGAAGATGAAGCTTCTACTGGAGGGAATGAAAGCCCAATAACTTCACCAGGAAATTCCTGGTATCTTCTAGGAAGAGCAAAAGTATGTCGTTTTGACCATTCTCCTAACTGCTTCGCCTCTACGTCAAGTGCATAGACTTGATTTGAGGAAGTTGTAACAATCAGAACATTGTCATTTTGGGGCGGAAATCCACCAGCTGTAACAGAGGCGCCATCTAATCTTGAAATGAACCAGTGCTGGCTGTAACACAAGCAAGTTATTATATAAAATACAGCAAAATATCAGTATCAAATAATTCATGCATTCAATGCCAGATTGTAAAAAGGGCATACCAAGCAAAAAAGGGGGAAGAATAGCATGGGAACCTTTGCTATTTTACAAGTTAAATTAATTTTGCACCTAATCAGAAGACTTTATACTACAGAACCATAGTAGTTAGTATCTTACGATTCACGATACATATCGTACGAAACAATACGGTTTCACCCTCCCACGATACGAATCGTGTGAAGAATCTTTTTCGTCCCTCAATCTTAGTTGTATCATGCGATTCGCACAAAGAATCGTTGAATCCCGAAACGAAACGATTCCGTATTGTGTGAATCAGTGTGGATTTTAAAAAATGAGTAAATAAAAAAAGATAGACATAATTTGTTTAATAACATGTATGCACCATAGAGGTTTTTTTGGTGAAATTGTGTGGTATATATATATATATATATATATACATTTATATAATTTATTGTATCTTGCATGTATACATATCTTATATATTTAAGTATATATTAAATTTTTTAATGTTTATGAATCTTACGATTCACGATGCAAAACGATTTACGATTCATAATATCAGCTCTCCGATACACTACTTGTATCTCGATTCTACTACCATGTACAGAACTACCATGGCAAAAGCAACAAACATCTAATCAAAACTTCATGAATATTTTCAAAGAACTATTTGTGTCTCCCCAAAAGTTTATTTTATTTTCAATTTTCTTATCAATAACAATAAGACAACCAGCTATCTGAAGAGAAGCAGCAGTTACAGTAATAGGTCTCCAGAATTAAAAAGGAAAGGTTAAGCAAATTAGAAAGCTCACCTTTGTATCTCCAAGTTAAATACATATATATCCCCAAAACAGTTCACAGCTGCCAACCATTGCCCATCAGAACTAGAAAACAATCTTGTTATCGGTGGCTCAGTTGGAGGCAATTCCTCATCTTGAGGCTCACGACGGGGTGTAAAAGTATGTACTAATTCACCTTTCCCAATATCCACAACCTAAAGCATGTAAAACCAGTGAGTCAACGAAACAAATAAATTTTTATGGCATAAGATAATAATATTTTAACAAACAATTTGGAAATCACTGACAAGCAAATCAATCAATAGATAAACTTACAAGTTAATTATACAAACCAATGTAGATGAGGAAAAGCTTATAGCAAACAACAACTAGAAAAAACATGCAAATAATGCAGAGCATAATAATCACAAAATATGGTGATGATAACCATATTTTGGATAAGTCCACAAATTCTTACACGCAGAGACAAGTTCCCTTGTTAAGCAACCTACTTTACATAAAACACAAATTAACTATAACAGATATGAAGCATGTCACTGACTTACATATATCCTTCTGTCGCAACCTGCTACTATCAACTTGGAAGAGTCATGAGAAAAAACCATAGAGTGGGCAAATGGTAATCTCTGAGGAAGCTCCCTTCTATCAACGTCCCATGTGATTTTTCCAACTTCACACCTTTTCAATTCCAAAAGACTAGGCCTTTTATGATCAGAGTACGCAATTAGTGCCCCTGAATTAGAAATAGAGCTGCAAATTATCTTCCGTGATGCCTTACTCTTGACTCGAGCAACTATTTCGGTCTTGGTAAGTCCACCAGGGCTGGAAACATTTTTATGCGGTAGCAAATGAACATCTATGTGCTTTGATGATTGGACTAAAAGGATTTTGGATTGATTGAAAATAGAGTTGAGCACTAGTTGAGTGGGTGTCCTCTGGGGTGCAGGACAGATGTCATGAGGAGGAAACATGGTGAATTCTTTAACTGGGTATGCAAAAAGTTTTGTGTCATCTCCTGCTGAGATAAGCATAGGAACCCCCAAATGAGCCCACTTATGGTAACTAAAATCTGTGGGCTTCCTTCCTCCTCGAATTCTTTTAATCCTCTTTTCTGGGTTAATATCAGCTGCACAAAACATGAAGAATATATAAATCAAAACTAAAGATACTGCCTATTTGGATAAACTTTTCAACGGCAAAAAAAAAACACTTCTTTTTTAGGTTAAGAAAATAGAAGAAAAACTATTTTAATTATTATATTTAAAACAAACAAAAAATAACAAGCTCATCCAAACAAGCTAATAAATACTTGAAGAATAAATAACAAAAAAATATAGACCTTCAAAACTTATGGGTACAGCGACAGAAAGGGCCCTGATGTCGTGTGTATGAGACCTTACATGGTGAATATAAATCCATCTCTTTGTCATTGAAGAATAGTTGATATCATCAGCTGATGCTGCCTGACTACCGGAAAGCTTGTAAAGAATAACCTTCAAATGAAATAAACTAAACCAACATTATTATACTTCACACCAGTAACAGACTAAGTACAGCTTAACACTACTAATTTGAAAATGGGACAACAGACAGTAACTTAATGAATAAATAACAATAGAACCATATGCTGATACTACACGTAATTCTGGAGAATATACAAATTTCAGAATTCAATAAATCGCATACCCTAAAATATGATCAAGACTGGACATTAAACTACACATTCATTGGAAGAAGCAGCATATGTAAAAAATATAAGCAAACAGCTTTATATTTTACAATTAAATGGCAGAAATATACAATAATTTGCCTGGAAGGTAAAGGAGAACACTATCACTTGCTTTTGAATAAAAAAAGAAATACAAAACTAAGTTAAACCTGTAAGCTATTTTAACATGCTTATTTAATCTTCCTTTTAAACTAGTGTTATCCTGATAACGGAAACCATAAAAGTCCTTTATGAAATTATTAAGGAAACCATAACAGTTTATGGCAGAAGCATTGTGATCAAAAGAAACACAACAAATACATAGATAATCTAAAAAAATACAAAAATATAGTTGTAAAGCAAAAATTATGAAAGAGACAATCATAACTAAAAAATAATGTCTAGTAATTCAAATAACAGTGGAATCAAACCAAACACCACAAAAAGTTCAAAACTTAAAATAAATGTCTTAAATTTCTAATTATATTACTCTTCTTCAATCCCAACATCATTGTCTTCAATATTATCCAATGAGGCATATCCCTCCTCTTCCCCTTCAGAGAACCTCTTGTCAAAGTCAAGTAAACTATGCATCATAGCTATCATGCAATTTACTGCCAACTCCAATTAGAATCATTTGTTTGCCCCTCCTTGTTGAGGTTGAAGTTGCACATGGACCTTTTTAAGAAGCATGGGAAGATCCATTAAAAATACCACCAGCTAATGGTTGCTTTCTTTTATTGATTGCTTGTATCCTTGATTAAATTATTGGTTCTCCAGCACCTGAAGCATCATAAATAGTTGCCCAATTAAGAGTGGAATCATCATCAAAAACCAACTCATTCCCCCTCTTCATTATCATTATCATCATCTATTTGTCCAACTAACCACTCATTACACTAATCAAGTTCATTCTGATTTTTCTTTAAATAATTTCCAAAGCTCTTGTCTCACATTTTTTGGAATCTTAGTGCAAGCAGCAACTATGACGTTCTTTGCCATCAAAAGTACTTTAGCTCGAATGATTCCTCCTTTCGTAACTTTCCCACACTAATTACATACCATAGTATTTAAGTTTGTTTCGTCTATCAGATGTCAATGTTTCAAATGTTTCAAACACGATTCATTTTTGTGAGATGTTCTTTAAGTGTCCTACTCATTGGCCATTTTTCTTCCTAGAAAAGAGATATACCTTTTGGAAAATAACTAGTGGAAGTGAAAAATAAGATAAAAATTAGGGTCAAAGTTACTAGTGAACAAAAATATTTTGAGAAAAGAAAAACACTTGCAATCAGCACAGCTAACATTGGCAGTCAGAATAGTAGCAGCAGCAGTGACAAAGGTGTCAACGTGACCGTCAATGGCAACAGCAACGAGATTGTCAACGACAAAGAGGCAACAAGAGAGGGAGGTGCGTCTAGCAAGAGTGAGTGGCAAGCAAAGCTGGACTGAACAAGAAGGAAGGAGAGGTTGTTGTAATGTGGGTAGGGTATTAGCTTAAATTATAATGTTTGAATTGGGTCGGGTATGGCTCAACTTCTTTTAACAAAATGAATATTTAGCTTGATAACCCAAAAGAAGAGAATAGAGCATTTTGTTTTCGGTTGTTGCTACACATATTATGGTTCTCTCTGCCTTCTTTGCCATCTCCATTCAGTACTGTGATGCAAAAAAACGATTATCATGGACTGGCATGAGAAACCAACATCACCACCACGATGTAGTGGAGTCAAGTTGTAAATCTGCAACTGATTTCCACCATGGTGTCACCATAACTGGTTTCAATAACACTATTTTAAACTGTTTCACTAAATCTCCAAGAATAAATCCAATGCACACATGACAAAATTACACCAAAGGCTTTTAACGACCAGATCAAAAACCAAATGTTCAAACTACAAATATTTGTGTAGTGTTTTGTAAACATCAATGTTTTTTAACTTGCATTGACAAAAATATACAGCTATACATTAACCCAAAAAGTCATATCTATCATCTTCAATCCAAGGAAAGATGGTCATAACTTCACATTCCAAGCATACTACACACAAAAATAGAACTACTTCTATAGTGGTCCATTTCAAACATATCAAACAAAAATAGAGCTACTTCTATAGTGGTCCATTTCAAACATATCCTTTAAAAATCTTCAATATTAACTTCTGATATATATCCTTTTTTTATTATAAAATTTAAACCATTTAACTCTACCATTATTTGCAATATGTCATGTGTATATGTAGACATTGCCAACAACAAAAACATCATATACACTTCCATGTGGCAACATAACATATTAATTGAAAAGATAAATGTGCAGAGCAAAATTTTTTGTGCCACTACTTGAATTTGACAACAATGACAAGAAAACAATGAAAAATAACACCTTATAAATGTGTGAAGAAAATAATGCGTGAGGTCAAATATAAATATCCAAGCAACTACAAAATACAAACATAAGCAGCAAATTTCAATTTCAAAGACGAATTGCTACGGTTTCATAAGAATTGACAAATAATAAAACACAGTACCTGACCATCAGAACCAGCAGAAAACACCCTATTATGACTAGGAGCTGCTGCCAGAGCAAATACATGTCCCTTATGTAAAGAATGTGCTTGCAAGAGAGTTCCATGTCGGCTGTCCCAAAACTGAACACTACCACTGCTGTCCGCACTGACAAGTGTACCATTCCTAGAAAATAACTACTTAATTAGCTACAAGAGTTTGCAAATTGGAAGAACTGTACCATCAAAATTATAAAAATATGGTGCACATGGATTTCAGATGTATGCATATTAGTCAAATTCAAAGAGAAAACATGCATTCACTATAACCTTAACGACAGTAATGACCATATGCAAAGTTCCTGTCCACTGCCCAACCCTCCAAGTCCAGCTGTAATCCTGTAGACTTCATTGCCCAATGTAGCATTCCAGCAACGTATCAAACTGTTAAGGGACAGACAAGAAAAATAAATAAGGATACTCACGGACAACACTATAATGTGTAGACTATGTTGCTGGAAAGATCTACTGATTTTCTTTGCATAATGAAGCACACAATTTGGCTTCTATAAAGAAAAAAAAAATGGTGCGCAGCTTTAAGCAACTTTAGCAGCACACACAATGATCTTTTTATCAATCACAGCTTCAATACGTACCCATCACTGCTTCCCGAATAAATGTAGTTAGCATCTTCGCTCCAAGTCACACTTAAAACTCGTCCTGTAAACCGCAACACAAAACATCCTCTTGATCGGCATAACACATAACAAATGGGAAACCTGCTACACGACAAATAACTCGAGGAAAATCTAACCTGAAACGGGGGGCAAAGATTTTACAAGAATAAATTCATCAGTGTCAGTGATTTCATAGATTCTCAATCTTCCATCATTAAAACCAATCGCCACACGTGGGAGCTCCTTATAAGAATGCTCAAGTGGACCAGGCGAATGAGAATCATCATCACTATCACTGCTCTCACGTTCAACAAAATCATGGAAACCGTTCCCATTTTCTTTCCCCACCCGTTCAGCCTTATTTTCATCATTCACCTTATCATCTATAGGAAACTTCATCGCCATTTGCCAGATTGAGACTTCAGATTTCAGCACCGTCTGCAAGCACCACTTGTGCAATTAGTCAACCCACACAATAAACTCAAGCAATAAAATAAATACTTCAACTTCCACAAAAAAAAAAAACTAAGATAAATCAGTCATTCCTAACACTCTAATCAACACCCTAAGCATTACCAATAAAAGCAACCAAAGACATATTCACCAAACAAACAACCAAGAACCACACCTAAAACCAAGAACCACACCTAACCCAACCCTCTTAGATATAAATTGGTGTTTCAGTTAGTATTAGTCCCCATCCTAAAGCAAGACAAAAAAAAATGTAAAATAAGTTCGCATTACTGCTTCAATCACATTATTGCCAATAAAATAACTTCATCATAAGCTATACCTCCTGCTTCAAATGGAAAAGATCCCACCTAGAAACCGTGCCATCCACGTTGGACGAAAACAAACGGCTTCCGTCGACTCCTCCAGGGCACCAAATAAGCGACGTCACTCTTCCGTTAGGGTTTCCGTGAATAGTCTGCAATCGCCACACTCAATGCATCAGAACTCGCTCAAACACTCAAAGACAACAGAATCGAGAGAAAAAAGGATCATCGACGTAAGTTAAGCATTAGTTAGTTAGTTAATTAGTTACCAGCTGACAGTGCCAACCGATGGCGCCGGGAGAAACAAGCCAGATTTCGAGGGAGCCATCCTGGCGAGCGGCAGCAACTCGCGCGCCGTCGATGGTGGTGGCTAGCGCCACCACCGGCGATGGTCTCCAATCGACGGACCTTACCCTGTAGGTTTCGACCATGGAGCCAGACCCGTGGAAACGGTGCGCAACGCGCAATTTGGAGAGTGGTTAGTGAGAGAGGAGGAAGAGAAAGAGAGTGAGAAATTGAAAGAGGTTTAGGGTAGAAGAGAACCCCAAGGCGGCCAGTTATTAGTTAGGTTTTGTTTTTGAGGTTTAAGCGCGGACTTGGATTGGATTCGATGGTTCCGTATATGTTTCGGGTTTGGTATCTCAGGCCCATTAAGCTTCTCTAAACTCTTTTATTTTGTTTCATCTTTGGTAAATTCTTCTTGCACCCCTCCAATTCAGAAAATAGCAATCCTTTTCTATATTGGAGTCTTTTTTAAATCTGTTTTTTCCTGCACCATCATCTATCATCCTCGTACTAAATGGGAAAATATTTTTTATTCTTTTTATGTCATTTTCTACATAATTGGAAAGTCTTTTTCATATTTGAGATAAGTTTGTGAATTTCGAAATATATAATCGAAAAGTTAATCTTATATTCAGAAAAGACTTTCAGACTATGTAATACAGAAACTAATCACGCATTTGAAAAAAATACTTCTAAATTATATAATTCGAAAGTTAATCAAGAAAAACTTTTGAATTACATAATTCAAAAGCTAAATACTAATCTAAAAAAAAATATTCCCATTATATAATCCAAAATATTAAAAAATGATATTTTTAAAATGCAAAAACTTATAGGTGTGGCAAAATAACTAATGGAGGTGCAGTAAGAAGCTGTCTCTAAATGTTGTGGAATCAAGAGACTATATTCAGATAGATTAACCTAATAAAAAAAAGTTGTTTCTTATAGTTTAAAGTGTAAATTACTTTTTTTTATAATAATTGTACATAAAAAATATGGTTAATGAATATGATAATTTATTAATAATTTGTTTGAAGTAATTATATTATAACCCATTATTTGTTTTAGTATTATAATCATATTTGTTTTCTTATCATCATGCAAGTTTGTTTTATCTTCTCTTCCTGAAGAAATTGAGTTAAATAACAATAAGATTATATAATCTCATCTCATTTTATATATATATATATGATATTTATAACAACTAATATATTACATAATATATAAATAGTAATTTTGACACTAATTTTATTCAATATATTGAATATAATATCGAATTGTTCTGATAGTATCCATGTTTGATATTTGAAGAAAAAAATCTTTATTATTTTCTACTTGCCTCCTTGCGGAGTTAGACGTTTGAAGAGAAATTTTAAAACATTAGAGAATTATGTACACAGAAAAAAAAAAATTCTTAATAAATATTAATTAAATTATTAATATGTTAATGCTGTGAACTTTCACAATTATAATAATTTACTCTTCAAAATTAATTAAATAGTTTATTATTTTAATATTATTTCTTTTACCATAATTTTTTGTTCCTATGGAATATACAATGTGTTTGGACTTATTCTCTTAAAAATTTTGACAATACATTAAAGTTAATCATATGTACTGAATTTTCCAAGGCTTTTAAAAATGGAACTATTTTGAGTTTTTTTATTTAAATTAGTGTAATTTTGATAGGTTAATAATTGAAATAATTAAAATTATTAAAATAAGTAAGTCATATCAAACTATTACGACTTTAACTTCTTAAAAAATAATAAAGTTCGGCCAATTTATAATTTATGTGATTTATGAACTAATTGGTACCAACTTGTTTAGACTTATTATTAAATTTGTTAATTTTTTAAAATTTTATTATTAAATTATATTAATTTGATAAAAATCTACTTGCCTAGTAGTAGTATACTTTGATTAATTTACTTCTAATTAACTTATTTTAAGAGAGAAAAATGGCTTCTCTTCAAATCATGATTTTATACCTTTTTAGAAAAACTAAAATTATTTAACTTATTTCAAGTAAAAATATAATTCATTTCTCTTCAAATATAGACTTAACAGTTTTATAAAATGGCTTCTCTTCAAATCTTGACTTGATAATTTAAAAAAAAAGGAAATTATTTAACTTGTTTTAAATAAAAATATAATTAATTTCTCTTCAAATTTAGACTTAACAATTTTGTTTTTAAATAAAACTAATTATTTTATGCTTAAATATATTTTAGGTCTTTGTAAATATAGTTTTTTTTCTTTCAAAATACCGTATTTCTAATTTTGTTCTATAAAAGAGTTGTTCAATTTTTAAAAGCCTTTTACGGTAAGTGTTTGGTTCAGCTTATCTTTTTAAGAGTTTTTTAAATACTACAAAACTAAGAAAAAATATTTGAAAGTAATTAAATTCCAAACATTTTAGATATTTTGAAATCTTAAAATTTCCTATAATGTGAGGGTTATATTAGTATCCAACTTTAAATTTCATGGAAGCAAATTAGACATGTTAATTAATACATATTCACCAACACAAACTTGAAGGAGCTGCCAATACAGTCTAATTTTACTTTTCTTTTCATATTTGAATAATTTTCTTGTAGATTGAATGAAATAAAATAAAATCTACTTCTAATTTATATTTTTCCTTCATTTTCTCTTATCTTTAATTTAAATAATTCTGTAATCAAATTAGATTCAGCTTATTTATTCCCTCAGTGTTATTGTCAGAGGTATGTTAGCACCAACCTCTATCAGTAATGACCCTTCTTTAGTCAGCCAACTGATGACATTTAAGAATAAATCCTTCAACAAATAAACAAGATTTGGATGAGAATTGGTATAATGTTCATCTGAAATAGGGCAAGGTTAAAAGTTGATGGTATAAATTAATGTAATTTTATTGGAACATGTAGATTATCATTGGAATTAAATTTGCAAATTCCATCTTCTACAGTACATTTTTGCTAATGGAAGCTTACACTATAATCTATACAGTTTGACAACAATAAACTAACTGTTAAATCACTACGCTATCAGCAACCATATCCTCTTCCATTCTTGCATCATCTTCATTTTCCCTCTCGTCTTTCTCAACCTTCAGTCTCTGTTTCAGAAGAGTAAGAGTTTTATTTACAAATACAATTTATGTGGAAGCAAGAACATTGGGTGTTTATAACAACAACCCACAGAGATTAAGAACTACAAAATGAAAAAGGGAAGAAATGATAAACAATTCCTAAAGTGACAACATATAAATTATTGTTGAAATCTTTCTTTATCCATTGCATCATCAAGGCAGACTAGGAAAATCCATGTTTCAGTAGCACCGATGATAGCTTCATAGATTCCCAAGCAATCATTAGATACAAAGAAATGTCCACAATAGAAAATGTGAGCCAAGGGAGAGCTAAAATAGATCCTTTCCTAGTTAAGCTTCGGCCATTGATGAAAAATCCACTGGTCCATACACATACAAATGGGTTCTTCATCTGTCTCAAAATCCCATTTTAATTTTAATAAAATACAAAAAGAGTGAACACATGTCGAACCTGTTATATTCTTGCCACCATAGGTCCTCACAAATTCAAGTTTAAATTAGCCTATTTTTCTCTCACATTTTTTTTAGCTTTTTTTCTATTTTCTAAAGAATGTCTATTAATTCATTCGACCCTACTTGTACTCTATTTTCTCCAAAAAGAATAGGTGTGCGGGACTTAAGGCAAGATAATTCCTCAATTGAAATACACAAGCAGAAATGAGGCATTATGTCTAAAACAATATTCACCTTTATAGCCATAGACGAGTCCTTTGTTTTACGCGCAAATATGTTTTTGAACAGCTTAGCATCTTTTTTGTCTTTGTCAGCTTGAAGTTGTTTCAATTTCTTTTGAATTACCTTTACCTCCCTGAAAAATGAAAAAACATGTTTCTGTAATGAGAACATGCATTTTAATCTAGCAGTGATTTCTCTTTTGGAGAATCAACCCTTTTAAGTTCTAAGTACCAGTTTTGAGGGTCCACCACAAGAGCTTTCTTGATGTCTACATCTGCTAATAGGAAGTCTCCAGTTTCTATATATGCTTGTGCTCGTCTGTACAAAGCCTTCACGTTGCAAAATTCAACATCAAGCACCTGAGAAAAGAGTAAGCAATTCAATGTGATAGCTACTCTTATAACCCAAGCCTACATCTTAGAAGTTGAAGAATGATGAGATGATACAACCCATTCCTTTCCTTGTGAGCGCTCTGTAGCCTGCATAAGCATACAATAAGCTTCCAATATATGTGTAAAATTTTCCACTTAACTTTTATAAGTTTAGAGGGCAAGCCTTGAAACAATGGTAAAGTTCTTGTACCTTTGTGACCGATTGGTCACAGGTACAAATATGGAAATAACATCTTTGCATATATGCAAAGATGGTGTAAAATGACCCTCTCCCAACTTTCACATGGCGAGAAGCTTGATGACACCGGAGTATGTTAGCTTAGTTTTCTGGCTGTTCTATAAGTTTGTCAGTATTTCTATATGGTAATATAATTTTCTAAGCCCATACTGTGTTACATCTAGAAATTGAGAAGATATAGTGTGAATCTTCTCTTAATTGAAACACGTAAGCAAGTGACTTTAGCAGACAACAACAAATATTTGTTAAAATATGTAGCGAACAATCACAAACCTCAGCACAAGTGTTAAAGACCCCCTCCACTAGTATACAAGCCATTTATTCACCGTCAACAATGAAACAATTTAGCAAGAATATAATTGGTAGATACAGTCATACAGATGCCCTGATAATACTAGAGTGAGGATGAGCACACTAATATAGTGCATTATTGACCCAAGTGAGCAAGAGACAAGGAAAAGGAGGATGCAAACAGGGCTTTTCTAATAACTGTCAAGACATCTAATAGTAGTGGAAAGAGTGAGATAAATGGGAAGCCTGTTAAAGTGTTAAAAGCAAAGAGAGAGGAGGTGAGAGCGAGAATTCAGCAGGAAGAATGGAACTTAAGCAGAAGCTACCCCCCAAAAAAACTAGCCTGATTACAGAAAAATTCCATTTCTGTTTCTCTAATATCGATTAATTCCCAGTTTTTTGCAATGAGAGATTTTGTGTAAGTACTGCATACCAGCCAGATACTTCAAGAAACTCAACATATAATTCAAAAAAAGCAGATCATGAACCTGATGAGAACTATTTTTATTTCCTTTACATCCCAATTTGTTATCACTTATTCCACCCATAGTCATTATTTTCTCCAATTAGACCAACTGTTCACAGAATTGGCTGGTTGAAATCTTATGCATGACTTGATTGACTGTTACCTGTGAACATAGCTTGATTGCTCCGCGAAAGTCATTAAGTTTAAGGCTACAAGCTGCACCATTCAACCAGCATGACACTCTCAGTGCGTCAGCTTGCTTTTGCTCACCAAACCCAAAGGATCCATCGTCACTAAGAAAATCAACCGCCTGAGAGAGAACAAGGTATCATGGAGTTGGCAGATGTAACAAACTAAAGGAATCTTAATGAAACTTAAAACCCAAAACCAATGCAAGTCAAGGATTTACCTGTTCATACTTCTTCTCTGCTCGCAGGTAATTGTCACCTTTAAATAGTACATTTCCTTCTTCTTTCTTCCTCTCAGCCACCTCAATTTTCTCCTTATTATTCAATTCCCATGGTGCTTTCTCCTTTAAATCAAATAAAAGTTAAAAGTATTGAAAGGAATGCTGCACAAAAAATCATACAGACATGTATCTAACGAACAACCTATACAAAGCAAGAAAAACCAAATCATACTGCAAGTTATTTTGATTTTCTCCACTTTTTTGCTAAATGATACAAGTTGCCATCTTAGTTATTGGAAAAACAAAGATCTTTAAATTTTCAAATTTACAAGGGGGATTTCCTTTTACCTTGATAAAATTCATCATCTCAACGTCATAGACTACATTCGAGCCTGGTGGAACAATAGCAAGATCTTGTCTCACTTCAACATTTCCAAATGCATACTCAGGATGTATGGAAATAATGGCCCTCTCCCCCTTCTTCATAGTTGCCACAGCTCGATCTAGACCAGCAATCACTTGTTCTACAGACAACAAAGTAAAAAAACCATCATCACTTCCTAGATGTCATAATACTGAATAATCTTTAGTTCATCCCCAAGCAAGGGGGAAAATGTATGTGTTGAAATTATGGAGATTTAGATATAGGGCAGAAGAGAGATAAAAGAATTACTAATTGAGACTGTCTTACATTGTCTTGATGTGCTTGATATTTTCATAAAAATTTTATCACTAACCCTTGTGTATACTAATCATTATATTAACTAATTAGGGAATAAATCATAAATACATAACGAAAGACGCTAGCCAATCTTAAGAAATGGTGAGGAAATTAAGAAACTAATCCTAGAGCATAATCTAAGGTATTCCATGTTATGATAAGATATTTTCATATATTATAACAAACAACGTACAAAAGAGCGTAGCTAAAATAGGATAAGAAAAACCTCACCCTCATCAGTTATGAACTCCAAGGGTTGTTCAGTTCTCCTTTTCTCAAATACAGTGCCATCTTCTAGCATAGCTGTGAAGCTGACTGCAATAGGAATTTCATCAAAAGCAATTATTTAACTGAGCCTTCTTCCTTTCCTTTAAATTTGAAATTGAATGGGCAAATAACAAGATAAAAAAGAACATTAACTCCTGCCGCCAATAACATCAAGTGACACTAGATTTGGGAATAATAACACGAAAATAGCCAACCATTACCACAAATCATTATTTTAGTATAGAAGAAGTATGAACTGAATTATTCTTTCATCACAATTTTTGGTAAATTATTGTATTTCAATTTAAAACTAGAATTAAAATTCAGTAACATCGTCAATAATTTTCACATTGAAGGAGATGCAGGAAATAGAAAAATTACAGTCACACAAGAGTCTAATAATATAGATTATAATCTGACCATGACCAAAGATTTGAAATTTCCTCTCACATCATATGACAATAATCCTTATCCTTACAATTCTAGATCTGTTCTGATTCAAATCACCTACATTAATAACCCATCAACCCTAGTGGTTGAGTTGAGTTTACTGAGCTTGATTGTGTTGTTTTCTTAAATTCTTACCCGTAACTTTTGCACCCTCGTTGGCTGTGAAAGCACCCTCCCCTTCTTTCAAAATCTTTTTAAGCACCTTGGAGTCACCAGTAACATTTATGACAGACTTGAAGGACACCAATTCAATATTAACATGCAGTACTGAATTTGGAGGGATAGAACAGAGCCTACTTCCAGCTTCTCTTCCAGTCTCCCCAAAGGCATCTGCAGTAACCATATAAAATAAATTCCAAATTAATCATCAGAGATATCGGAATGCAAGACCCCTCAAGCTAATGAATAAAAGCGTAATTCCAAGCAGAACTTGAAAGAAACAGTAAAAATTAATAAGGTTAAACGGGAATGAACCCCACTTTATAGAAAATAATTATGCCAAATGTTGGACGTTGGCAGTTCCCTAGATAGGTCTAATTATCAAGGAATATTGTGGCAAAGTAACCAAAGTGCTAGCAAACAGAAACTGAGTAGGAGAGAAGCATAAACATTTCAATGGACTACAGAGATTGTTACATCAATCAGACTCCTATTTTGAGACCAAAGTTTCATGTGTTCCAACTCTCAACAAAATGAGGAAACATAGGAAAATACAATAAACCATTCATTTCATTACCAGAAAAGCCAAAAAAAATATGGATATTGTAGGCAGATAAGAGGAACAAAAAACATACACTGAGGTTGGACAATTAATTCAGCCTTCTCTCCCCTCGTCATAGTCATGATCACTTTCGGCAAAATCGGAAAAAGATGACCTTCAACCAGCACCATAATTGGTCGAACAAACTGTGAGATGAAAAATGAAACTATACTCCCTATTACATGAAGTCAATAAGAGAGAGAGAGCAACTTCAACAACATACCATCCTTCACGTGAAACTCAACTCCCCCTTCAGGTGTCTCTTCAACAACAGAGCCATCAACTAGTGCCACCCGATACTTCACTGCAGTGGAAAAAATATCCAACACAAAACTAATAAGCTGACAAAATCTTCATTCATAAAGCATGCCAAGATCGATACAGTTATAAAAAACATCAAAATGTACAACTAAATGAACTTAACTAAAATGCCCTATTATTGTAAAGATTTTTAACATTTCTACGAGTCTCCAATCAACCTTATCGGCTAAAGGAAGAATCCGTAAATGGATCACTTACGATAAGATAATAAACAAAGTAAGAATCCGAAAAATGGATCCCTTACACGAGTAAACAGTCGAAAAGTTAACTAGCCGAAAAGCAACAACAACGAACAAATCAAAAGTGATAAATGCAAGTATATTCGTCGAGTAAACAAAACAAAAGCCAAACGAAACTTAAAAAAGGAGAATATCCGAAAGATGGACAACCTCGCGAGACATTAGCACCGACAAGCTTAGACAGATTCAAGGTAGAACTATCAGAGAAAGAAGAAGACATTATTGGTTACCAATTAAATCTACCTCATCTAACTTGAGCTTGCAGGTACCCCACCCCTTGTAAGGAGGAAGACAGCTAGACTTGAAGAGGAAGACAGGAACATTCAGTTCAATAGGGGATATTCGGTCCCGGTTAAGTTGTAAGAACACTAACATACAACTCTCTACATGGTGATATATTCAAATTGATGCAAGGAAAAAGAAAGAAGCATAAACAGGCAAAAGGAAGTGGTAGAATACTACCAAGCACTTCATCGAGATCAGCAGGGCGGTCATTCCCACTCCCCTTCTCCATGATTTTCTTGAGAACTCCACCATCTTTGCACACATCCACCACTCTGATCCACGAAAGGAGTTCCACCTCAAACTGCAGAACCGAGTTGGAATCACGCCAAACATCACCTTCACCATCTGCAGGTAATGTGAACAATGCTACCTCCCCCTTCTTCATACTCGTAATCCCACAGTCCAACCCAGGAACGTCACCATTGCCAAGAGCGAACGTCAAGGGTTGATCCGTCCTATTGGAAGAACCCAACGCCGTTCCATCGAGCAATGTTCCAACACGATGAACTGCATTGATAACGATAACTAACTAATTTATATGGCTAGAATGTGAAAAATTAGAGGCACGGTGGTTGGTTGCGGTGACTAACCTGTTACGACGTCGTTGAAGTTGGGGGTTTCCCAACCGTGTCCGTGTCTGAGAAGCTTCTTCTTGAGACCTCTGAGTTGCCTCTCTTCGCCCACCTTCTGCGGCGGCGCCGATTCGATGACCTCGCCGGGCTCCTCGTCGAATTCATCCTCCGACGATAGCACCACCATGTTTCCCTCTTTCTGGTATCTTCTGGAACATTCTTTGGATTATTATTACAATTTATAACAACAAAATCCACTGTGTTCTTCAGTGAGTGAGTTGTTAAGAACACAGTAATCCTCGTACGCAAAACTTTGGCTACCAAAATAGTTTTTAAATAATTGCAAAATTATTTCTTAAATATTTACCAAAAAACCTTATGATTATTTATCAATTCCACAAGGCTTTTTAGGTGCAAAATATACCTAATAAATTGGTAGAAAAAAATTAACATTAAAATGGTGTCATTTTTTTATTGAATTTAAAGATAAAATTTAAAAAATTATAAAAGAATATATAAATCATGTTGACAAGTGTCAAATAGATTTCTTTTGTGTATTGTCTAATCAATTTATGTTGTATCATCCAACCTTTTTTAAAAATAGCCTGTAATATTTTTGTTTGATTTGGTCCTTTTTTGGGTTATTTTAATTTGTTTTGAAATAAATTAAAAATAATATATATACATATATTTTAAATTTAAGCTACTAATAAACTTAATTTTAATTTTATATATAATGATGTGATGTATAAAGTATAATACTTTTATATGTGTTGAATAAAATATGCTTTTTTATTTGTAAATATAATTATTATTTTATAAATTTATGAGTTTATTGGTTAAAATAGATTGAGTTAAAAATACTTGTTTTTATTTAGATGATACTTACTTTATTTGGTCTAACTTGTTTTTGTGACTTTTATAAGTCTATCATCCACTTAAGCCTGTTTTGAGAACTTTAATAACATTAAACTTTGACACAAAATAAATTCTGTTCCCAAATAAATGTTCTTTTTAAAAAAAAATAATTGAAAAAAACATACTACAACGTTAAACAATTTAAATTTTTTAAAAATAAATATTGTAAATAAGAGTTTATCATTTTCACATTTATATTTAAAGGTGGTTGGACTTCATAATAATATCCCATTTTGTTTTCATTATACAATCTTATTGCCATGTTTGCTTCTGCTGAAGTGTTTGGAATGTGAATTGACTAGCGAGTGGGTGAGTAACTGGTTTGAAGGTGAATATGAGGATGAGGAGTGGATGTTATGCATTTTTTCTTTATTTACAAGTGTTAGTGATGATTACATGTATAATCATATGATTTTATATACATATCTTTAATCCTAACAATGTGCATGCATGACATTCAAATTCTTCGAGTTATTTTCATGGTTGAGGAACAACAATGTTACCCGTGAAAGAGTTAGGGTGAAAGAAGTAAATTCGATTGGAGAATTGATTCTCATTGACGTTGTTAAACTATGAGAATTGATTTTATGTTTTTTTTTAGGATAATTGATTCTCGTTCAAGTTGATTTCATGGAATAATCAATTTTATCTCAGTGTTTCTTATGAAAATTGACTTTCATTTACGCTGATTTCATGTGAGAATCAACTTTAAATAGTTGTTGGTGTCTTTAAACCTAAAATCGATTGTCATCTATGTTGTAGGGGAAGGGATAATTGAATTTATTCATTTGTTAATTATGAGAATCAATTATGATGGTTCTTGAATATATGGTAGCATGACATAATATATTCTCATATTTTGTGTGCTCATAATTGATTTTGGTGTGAAGTGAATACAAGGGATAATCAATTCTCTTTTTTTTGTGCTATAATGAATTTATTTTTTGTTATTTTTTATGAAATTTTAGATGTTTATATTGATTTTGAATATTTTAGGAATTTTATACATTTCATATTTGTATTTATTTAACATTTTGAATATTTTACTTCTTATACTAAAGAAAGTAAAATCACTCAAGTGAAATATATCTACCATTGTAATGTAGTGTGTGTGAACAAGAAGACATTGAGTGTGAAAAATTACACTAATTTATTGAAATTTAGTTGGAAATTCTTATATATGTGATTAAAGTGTAATTTTATATGTTATTTAGTGTGATATGTGATATTGCTCTCTCTATATTATGATTGTATTTGACATTGTTATTATTTTGCTTCGAATAAGATTTTAACCTTATGATTCTATTTAACATGTGAGTATGTAATTGTCATAAATATAGACTATCAAAATAAAAAGTATTCACAATATTTCTAGAATAGTTTGATATAAATAAAATAATTTTTTGTTTTCTTACATAGTTCAAGTTGAATAATGTTAGGTTGTTACTGAATTTCGTATAAATGATAAATATATTTGAAATTAAATTTACCAACATCAACAAACTTAGGATTATATGTGAATACTTATAGTAATGTAAGGTCTTAAGCACAAACACTTATGTTATAAAGATGTTTTAGTTTCATAAAGTGTTTAAATCATGTAATTGTGAAAACCTTAGACTGTGAGAAGTTGCGGAAAAGTTATCACATCTCTATAATATATGTCTACGTATGGATAATGAACCATAATACATATTGTGCATGTCTGCATAAATAATATATAAAAAAAATTATTAAATAGAAATCAATTTTAGAAAAAAAAAATTAGTTGTTATAGTAACTAAATTAAAAATCATTTTAGAGACTAAAAAACTAAAATTTTGGTAGCTAATTAGATACGAATTTAGAAACTATTTATTAATAATAAGAACTAATTTAGAAAACAATAATTTTTTTAATTACTATAAGTATGATTTGATTTTATTCTAATTATTTAAGACTAAGAATGCTTATTTAGGTTAAGTGTTAATTATGGACTAAGAATGCTTATTTAGGTGAAGTGTTAATTATGGAGGGGACATTTAAAACATATATGCTGAAAGACTTTAATAAATAATTTTTATACAAAAACACATATATATATATATAATTATAAATGATATCAATTATTTTATGATAAAAATTAGATAAATGTTCAATCCAACCATTAATATTAGAATCAAAGATAATTTGATATTAAACCTAATTTATTTAGTATATTTAGGTAACCGAATAAAAACAAAACAAACTCAAATTGGCTTTTAATAAATTTAGGTTACCGAATAAAAAAACTAAATTCAATTTGGCTTGATAGCAGTCCTAGGTATGTATATTTCTACAAGATATTTGTTTCTCAATTGAGTTAGGTAACTTTTCCAAAATTAAACATTTTTATTTTCCTACAATAAACACATAATTTTACTTTTGTATTTTTAACCGATATTAGATAAGAAAGACTAAAAATATTTTTTCCATTTTTTTAGAGACAAAAAGGCATGTTTAACTCTTAAATTTATTTCAATTTAAATTAGTTTTTCATATTAATTTAAGGATATATTTTATTCTTGATCGTTAATATTTATTTTAACAATTAAGTGACATGTTAATGATCTCCCCCTTTGAAAACTATAAAGATTAAATGTATAATTAGTTTTTTTTTTTAAGAATTAAAATTACAACTTCATAAAAATATGAAATAAACAAGGTCAAGTCTAAAAGGAATGGAATCGAGGAAAGAATTGCAGAAAAAAATAAGATTAAAGAAAAAAGATAAATTAATTAGTACTTAATACTCGATTAAAAAAGATTATAATTTCTTAACTACAAAAAGTTGATCGAAACTCCATCAAATAGCTAATAATAATATGATAAATATATAAAGGGATTTAATTTCAAAAGATAGAAGTTAGTTAGATAAGTAAAGAAAATGAATAGAAAGCTTTTTCTTCACATACTTATTAAACGAGTTAAGAGAAGAATTTAATTTGTTCAGATAAAAAATGTGTTAAAAATATAATTTATTTTCAATTTAAATCTAATTAATAATATGTATGAGAGAGCTTTTTCCAGCATTTATATAATGGAACAGCTGGAACCAATGACATCATTCTCAACATAATTTTATGGCTTTCTTAATTGGTTTAATTTTCCACAAAATAAGTGTAATGTATTATTGTTTTTTTAATTTATCAAAATATTAGACTCTCAAATTATTTTAATTCAAAACAATATATATATATATATATGATTACTCCATAAAAAATGATTAAAAACTTGTGAGTTCATGAATGTATATGCTCTAATAGTCCTAAAATAAACGCCAAAATTCTTAATTACAAGAATATCTTTCACACAATCAATAAAATCAATACACATAAATTAATTATCCAAAACAGTAGCCACAAACAGAGAAAACGAAGAAGAAGAAGAAAGATTCTTACAAATTCAATTGAAATCTCTGCTCTAACCTAAGCGATTCTACTTCCTAGCTTGAACCTTCACAACGGTTTCAAACGCAGGTTTGCTCTTCGCCACAGCGTAGCTTCTACTCCTCGGATACAGATCGGCGGCGAAAGCCACGCCTCCTTCCGTCTCCACCGCTTTATCCTCGTCGATCCTCGCCATCCCGACGCTGCTAGACTTCGGCAACACTTTCGAGACGTGGATTCGATTCGCCGACGTCGTTCTCGCCGACGCGGCTCTCACGAGCTCCGCGTAGTCCTCGTCGCCAACCTCGGACCTGACCGACGAGGCCGCCACGCTGTGGCTCCTGGAGAACCTTCCAGCACCTTCCATAGGATCGCCGTAGTAGCTCACGTGCTGGCCGCAGTTGGTTATGCTCCGCACGTACATGTCCCTCGCCTTCCCCAACGCTCTTATCGGCGATCCGATGATCCTCATCAGCTTGCTCCCACTCCTCCTCTCCATTTTTCCCAACGCTTCAAATTCTAACCGTCGCTAACGAAATGCGAAACTAAAAATTGTTGAATTGTAACTGTTGCCAAAGAAATGAAAGGTTGAAAGAATATGAAGGCAACAACTATGTGGAAGTTTATATTTATATTGTTTTGTGAGGGAAACTGTGAGCAGCAAGTGAGGTGGAGTTTTCCGCAGCACACCGGATTATTTATGAAGACTAATGGATTCTGTTACAGATAAGAATGAAACCGTGGAACTTAGTATATGCTATTATTATCTTAATCCATTTATTCACAATTCAATTCAATCAAAATTAAAATATACATAAGTTAGTTTACAAGGACATTGACTATTTTCTATTCAATAACACTTATTCACTTAAATTCATTTTTATTTTTTTAAATAATTACTTCTACACTAATTTCAAAAACTTTCATTCATTCTTAAATTACATTCTCTTATATAATCATCACCATGTTAAAATCATTTTTTTTTATGAATCAAATTAACTCTCCTTATACTAGGTATTGTGTTATTAAAGTGTTTTATCAAAAACTCTGAAAAAATAGTGAAATTATAACTTATTATAGAAAAAGTCTCATTCATGAATAGGATACATAATTAGATATCTGAATTAACTTAAATTTCACATGCATCTCTAGAATACTGCATATAAATTACAATTAAAATAATTAAAAAAAACATAAAACTTATTCAAAACATAATTTATCTTAAAATATATTCATATTAGTAGATATGGTCTTACTTCTACTAAATAATTTAGTGATGATTTATTATATGAGGAGTAAATAAATGTAAATATTTTAACAAATAAAAATAAAGAAAGTCAACCTTTTAATATATTTATATTTTAATAAAATATTAATCATAAAATATTTAAAATGTTATTACTGTTAAATATGAAATGAAAGGACAAGAATACTTGAATACAACCTAACACCGAAATGAAATCTTTGTTTTGTTTTGTTAATAGATTAAGAATAAATCATTGAATATCATTATTTATTTATATTAATTTTATGATTAATACTAACAAATTAATATTTTTACATAACACTCTATATATAATCAATATTTCTATAAATTTTATTTTTTACTTTATTTATTTATTTTTATATTATTTTATTGATACTTTACATAAATTTGTAGTTAACATTCTAAGTTTATTTATTTGTTCTAAATTCACTCTTGTTGAAATTTAACATTATTTATTCACTAACCACATCTATAAAAACTTTATTCTTTAAAGAGATAACAATAAAAATCTCCATATATTAAAAAAACTTACAATTTTAATATACTGTGTTAAAAAGTTTATTTTAATAATTTATAAGCTTATCATCAATCATATCGAACTTTATTAGAATGCACAAGAAATCTATAAAGTGACAAATGCAAGTTGTATGTGCACATGCTAGCATAATTGAAGCACGAAAGTAAAAACAAAATAATTTATAAATTTATAGATTTAAAATTAGATCATTTCAAAATTTAGACAAATATCAAGATAAAATTTAGTTTAATTTTAAAAAAATAAAATATATATAAATTATTTTTTATGAAATATTGTGATTCTTTGTTCTTAATTTTAAAAAACATCATTCGCTATTTTAACATAACATAACAAAGCTGATAAAAAAAATAAAAAAAAAAAAAAAAAACAAAAACAAAAACAAAGGACAAAATTAAAATATATTTTAATTATTTATTAAAACTAACAACATTAAATGATATTTGTTTTTTCAATTTTAAAACACCAATCAATATTAATTTCACAGAAAACACATGCCCCTTGTCGTGATTGAGAAAATAAAAATGCTTTAGAAGAAATGAAAGAAAAACATTAACCTAAGAACAATGACGTACCGTGTTAACATTCTCCTGCTTCAGATCCCATTTGCCATTTTAATTATCATGAAAATCATATATATATATATATATATGTCAATAATATTCATCAGCTTTAAAAAAAGTTAAATATTTATTAATGATTTTAACCCTTGTCTCATTATATTAAGTATTTTAAATACAGATCTTAAGACTATATTTTTCCAACACCTTCCATTTTAAAAATATAATGTTTTTTTAATTCATCAAAAGTATTTCTAATGATACAATTACGATAGTGTTATTTGGTATTAAAGAGTGCAATGGTTATGATATAATAATTCAATTATAAGGTACCTGAATATTATAACTATACTATTTAGATAATAACATTATATCTATAACTATTTATTATATATATATATATATAATATTATATTATAGTTATTCAAAATTATGAGTTTTAAAAAATAACGTTATATATACACATAGCCAAAATACTATTACTAATAATATCTTTCTAATCTTGTTTTTTTCTTTATGTTACTTTGAAAAAATATATTATCAAAATAAATACAATCTGTTAACAGTGTATCTTATATAATAGATTATGGTACATGTTTTCATTTTATTGTCTGAATTTATACTTTTTATTTTGAAAGTCTTTCTGCAAGTAATACAAATTTTATATGAAGACTTCTAAGTTCTAAAAATAAAACATTTCCATAGTTGAAAAATTGCAACAATTTCAACTAAAATCAATAATTTAACATTTGCTTATTTTTAAATCATAACATTTTTAACTTATATTCTATTAATGAATCCAAATTAAAATGAAAGCATTTTACTAACAATATTTTCATCCAACATCTAAATTTTCAAGTTCTTGACTCATGATTATTTTACCTGATCAGGTAAAATAATGATTTATTCCTGATTTACTAACCAAACAATGTACTTTATAAAAAAAAAATTCTCAAACAACTGCTAATATCTACCAACATCATTTCAAATCCAATTGAAACAAAAGTAAATACTATGATTAAAAGATGATATAAGTATTAGAATTAGAAATGTTAAATTGTGTAATCATAATAGAATTGTTGAATTATGTAACCATAATGTGATTGTTGAGAATTTTCAAGAAGTTGATTGGATATTCAAATGAGAAGAAGTCAAACTAATTATCTATCCTTTGAAATCATTATTGTCCAGATTATGTGAATTCATTTAAAATATTATTGACTAAGTGAAAAATATTATTCTATTTCATTGAAACAAGTTTTTTAAAAAATAATCATTTCATTTCACTAAGATATTTTTAATTAAAATATTAAGAGATAACATGGTTAGGATTAATCGTCGCATCTAAGGTATTGTTCGTTTTGAAAGTTAGTGTTCCGTCACAGTTTTATCATTAAAAGATGTTTCAATGGATTGGAGGAGAAGAGAATATATAAATTGTCTTGATCTCGACTTCTGAGCAATGTGAGATTATACTGGACGAACTCCCAATCGAGGTCTAAGAGAAATGGATTTCCCTGAGGATCTTGTGACACATTTTCGCCCACAGACGACATTAGTGTTCCAAACTCAAGTGATTCAATCATCATATCGAAGGTATTATCCATTTTGAACATGTACGTCCCTCCTAATTCGTAAAAGAGATTTTAAAAACTACGTAGTGAATACTAAAACAAACAATATAATTTTAATTTTTTTTGAGAAATATGGATGGAAATTGTAAAAGAAATATTTCCATTCCAAATATTGACAAAGGTGGAGGGAAATAATTGTTTATTAAGGCATTAATGAGGAGGCGCCCCTAGTATTTAAGGGGAGTGCAAATGGAAACTACACTTCTACACTCTTCTACACTCTTCTACTTCTAGCACCACCATTCCACTAAGAATAAAGAAACAACACGCATCTATGCCTTTTAACACATAAAAACAAAACAACCTTCAGAAGAAAAGAAAAACCATGCTATGTTTCCAGAAGAAATAAAAGGTTTCTCCCACTCACAACTCACAAATAAAATAAAATTAAAGTGGTTGAATTATGATTGACCTTTTTCTTACTTACTCTCAAATCACCGACAAACTCAACTGCTATAAGAACTTAATATCAATTTTATTTTGATTACTTTTCACAAATTATGATTTCTATGTTTTATAATTCTATTCTGTAGATGGAGACATGATTTTTGGAAGTACACAATTTAATAATTAAATTATAATTTTAGTGTTTTATAGAATTGTGAAAAATTATAATTATAATTGAGTGGAAAAAATTTAATCCAAACATGTAATGATATGAATAGAAAAAATAACTTTCCCTTTTGGTATAATGAGTAATTTCTTTACTGAAATTACAAGATCACAAAACAGAGCTATGAAGTAAACCCGTCACTTTCACACTATTTGTTTTTTTTTTCCTGCATGGAGACAAACAACAACACGTGAAAGTTGAAATGGAAGATTCAAAATTATTGGGAGGCAAAAATATAAGTAAAAGACAAGACATTATTAGAAAAAAAAAATGAATCATTGTGGATTTGGATTCAATGTTCTTGTTTTAATTTGCAAAAGAAGTGTGTGACAAGTATGAGAAATACAATTCAACAACGATCTCGTGTCTTTTCTCAAGAACATCGAGAAACATAATGTTCTGGTCAGCAATAGTGTTATTGACTATTACTGTTATACACATCACCACTGCAGTGTGACGATGAATCATATATATAATTTATTTCATTCTCACCTTTCTAGAAAGATAAATTAGAAGAGAACTAAAATTAAAGAAGAACATTGAATTATATATTGTAATATATAAGTGAGTGTATTTATTTTACAATTTGATTTTATAAGTTTAATTAAATTTAAAATTTATTTTTAATATAAGATTATAATTTATTTTAATAAAGTTTGTTGAACATAAAATGTCATGAATAATATTAAATTATTTACAAATATTTAGTTTTATCTGTTTAATATATTTATTTTTTAATGTGATTTGTTAAACATGATATATGTTTTGAAAATATTTTGATTAAGAGGATGTCTTTGTGTGTATGTAGATTCTATGAAACTTCTAAACATGTTCCAAACATCAAAGTATGTATATTTCTAGGCAAAACAACATCTGTATGTTTCTAGCTAAAACATACTTTAATCAAATACTTTTTTTGTCTAATTATTTGTATAATACCTCAAACATGTTTAATTATTTGTTAATATCAAAATGAAAAGTTTGGAACTACTTTTAGTCTAGTTAACTCTTTTTTTTATAGATACTATAATCAAATGTTCGTTTTGTAAGAGCAAAAAATATCTCAAATTTTGGTTAAGAACGAAAACTAAAATTCATATATTATATAAATTAAAACAATTCAACCATATAAACAGTAAGCGACAATTATCGTATATATATTTTATAAAACTGAGTTAAATATTGAAGTTATGAATGATAACAACCTATTTTTAGTGTCTCAATCCTAGAGTTTGAATCTATAATTAGGGATAAAATTATTTGAGCACGTAGTTCACTTTTACTAGTTAGGTTCAAAATTCCTTAGATATGAATTTTGTTAGCAAATGACTCTTACTATCTACACGAATATGAATTTTAACATTTTTCATATTTTTCAGAAGAAAATATATGTTTTTGATGATTTTGCTAATATTAGTATCGCTAATAAAACTGGATTTTTATGATAAGATTTTTTATCTTAAAATATTGGGTTAGATTTCTTTAGAAATAATTTAACTCTTCTTAAGTTTAGATTTTGCTAGTGGCTTTTTGGTGGTCTTTCTTTTGTACGAGTTTTGGGTTGTTCTCTCATAATTTATGTATCTTTTTGTTTTTTTTTTCAGTTTTTTTTTATGTTGTTTTAATATGATGGCATGTGATTGATGAAGTTTGAATGTGCCAACCAAGTTGAAATGTTAAAATTTCATTGTGATACCTATCTTAATTTTGTAAAAAAAAAAATATGGGTGAAATCTCCAATGTCTAACAAGTATGATTATTTTACTTTCCATTTTGATAATGAGACTAGAACATGTGATATCCAACATATATATCTTACAGATTGTTAGTGAATTTTTTTTTTTAAAGTTAAGTGACCAAAGTAAGTTATTGGTGAGTAAAATATTAATAATTAAGTAATTGTCTAGCATTTGATTGGTTTGTTCTTTTTCCTTAAACTTGTGAAATTAAATTTGTCGGAAATAGTATTTAAACAATTATAATTTACTATGTAAGTTATTTAAATTTATCTTTTAGAAATATTAGTTTTATTTGTATTGCACTTTAATACCATGTTTTAATTTGAGTTTATATTTTCAACAATAAATTTTAAATTATTTAAAATTTACTTAAAAGAAGTATCATCGAGTATAAAAAAATCGCAAATGTTTTTGATACTGGAAGAGTTGATATATTAAGCTTTATGTCCTAGGTCCTAGTAATATTGTAATTAATAAATATATATTAGAGGTAATAATAACAAAATAATAAATCATCAGAATGTATAAGATAATAATTAGTTTCAAGATAATAATGTTAAATCTTTTGAGGAGGATATGAGGAAGATATGAAATAGATTTGATATTAATAAATCATAAATAAAAATTATATAAGAGATTACGATACTAGTTTTAACTAAAACTTTAAGAGAATAACTTCATAAATATTTTTTTTATATGTTGTTTTCCATTTCAAATTAATATGAAACTCAAATTCATATTTAGATTTCTAACAAATAATTGAAGCATGGATAACAACATGTGAATTTTTCAAAGTAGTTTTTCTGATGGCTTTGACATTTCTTAAAGGTCCCTATTTTCAGTATTGGTGGACTCGGATATATTCTTATATATGTTTTACCACAAAAATTATAACTTAGAGTATGATGAAAAATTGTGTATAAATAATATTTTTACTTGAAAAAGTATATCATGGTCTTATTATAGTTTTCAAAAAATGTAAGTGGGAGTATCATATCCACAAAGAACTAGTGTTAAATTTTTATCATCTCTAAATTTTTAATTAAATAATATATGTGTTTTATCGTGATTATTGAGTGTTTGAAGAAAAATAAGATAAATAAAACTTAATTCAAATAATTTAAGTTATCAATGCTAAAATTAATATTTAAATTTATCAAAACCACTTAGAATAATTATGCTGATCAACATAAAGAAGTTGACCAAAATAACAATATTGTGTCTCTTAAAAAATATTAGAGTCAAATTAAACCATCCTTTATTGAGTTTAATTCTAACAATTTGACTATAAATTTCAATTCCTTAAAAAAAAAAATTAAAATATATTATTTGAGTATTTCATTCCGTTAAGAAAAAGGTATTCAACACTTTCAATTCAATTTTTAAAACTTTCTCTCCACGTACCAAAGACACATCATAAGAGCAAAAAGAAAACATTATTAATATCCGTTCAAAATTGGATTGAGTCTAAGCAAGTATATTAGTTTGTGTTACAAATGATGTTTGATCATAATTAAAATTAATGGGTGTTGGAATTCAAACTATAGATTTTGTTTCAATTCAAACCGTTAATTTGGAAGTCCTAAGAATAAGGAACTTTGAATGATTGCTTAAGTAAATATTAAATAATAGTTAAGGGTCACTTCATAATAAATAATACAAAGTCACACGGAATAAAATAAAATTTTAGAGGATCAACGTATCTTTTCTTATTATTTATTTTTTGAGAAAAAAATATCATTTTTTGTTCAAATTTGAGCCAGGTTAAGTATGTTTAGGAAGGAAATAATAATCTTGTACATTTTAGTTTTAAATATAAGAATATTTAAATTAGTTTTTATCGTATTTAGTGATATTATTCTTAAAATTATTTTTATTTAATTCATGTTTTATATTCAACATCAGATAGAGTTTTTTTAGTCTTTTCACATTTTTTCCTGTGATTAATATTATTTCAAAAGTTTCTAATATTTTTTATAAAGACAAAACTTAAAATAACAAAATTATAAACATTCCCAAACGACTAGTATCTGTTTATATATGTTCTGGACCGAACAATGAACTAAAGGCCCAGACTTCCTGCACCCCTTTTGAATTCTCAAAGGAATTAAAAATTTGAAATTAAAAAATACATTTTAGAAAGAAAACTTTGAAATAGAATTTTGTGTTCTAAAAATAAAATTGCAAAACCGAAATTTTATTCCAAAAAAATAGTTATAAAATAAAAAAAATAAATTATGGAAAAGAGATTCTGAAATCCAAAAAAGTATTCTGAAAATCCAAATATGTATTTCAAAATAACAAATTCAGAATGTATTTTGATCTCCACTCTTCTCTTATTTAAAAATTAAAAAAAAAATCATTTTTATCATTTCAAGTAATACACAATGGATGCAGGTTCAAAAACATTGGGCCATTTCTTTCTGCACCATATCATTTCTTTCTGCACCATATCATATCAATTTTAACCTGCACCCTATTTTTTTTTTTTAATTTTAAAAACTATCCTTATTTCGAATTTGAAAATCCAGAATAATAAATAAAATAAAATCATTCTAGGTAAAAAAATTCGGAACACAAAAATAAAAATGCATTCCAAGATAAAAAAATTTAGAATTCAAAAATGTGTTCCGGAAATCAAAATACGGAATATTTCTGAATAAAAGGTTTGAAAGTAATTTTTATTTACACCCTTTATGTAAGGTTATTTTCGTCATTTAAGAAGAACATTGTTATCATTTTCAATTGTAGATTGGGTGCATGTTGAAATTTATATGGTGCAGGGAGAAATTGGCAAAACATTGAGTACAGGAAGAAATTGGACTAAAACGGCCCAGAGAAAGTTGGCCCAGCTCCGAGCCAGGCCCGATAAGAATTCAGAAAGATGATGTGCATTTTCTTTTTCGGTTCATGAAGAACAGATATATAATTTACATTTGAAGGTGTAGAAAAAATAATATATAAAACTAAATTTATAAATCTAAATTCATCAAAGATAACTTTGAATCGACATAAATTGATGAGATGAAACAAGTTATATTATAAACACTCGTAATCTTAACTAGTAATATGTTTTTAAATTTTTTATATTATTATTTTTGTATTATAATAAAATATGTTAATATATATAATAAATAAAATAATTTAGATTTGATATGTTGTAGATTAATTTATTCTATTTTGTTGTTTCTGACTACTATTTTTCTATTATAGGAATATGTTGAAGTATGTGTGATGTATTATTATTTAGGGGCAATGATTGAGTGTAGCAGAGAAAAAAAGTTGTGTAGAAATTGATTTTTTGTGTTGGGGCTAAGATGGGTCACTTAATTTTGAAATATGTGAGCATGGCTTGCTTTGCTTCGTCTCTTGGGGCCTCTACTTGCCGACCTATTCTTATTTTCATTTCATTCACCATCGTGGGACCAACCATCTCCATTCACTTTTCAGAATAAAATAGAAATTCATCATTATAAATTTATATTTAAATTGATCATTATAATTTTTTTTAAATATGACGGTGAAAAAAAACAACAATTCGAAAATTCGAACATATCTGAAACTATATATCGTGGATGATGGATTGTTGGTCAAATAAGACCAAAAAAAATCATTACGATAAGTTTGAAATGATTTTGATATTATGTTAATAAGTGAATTTTAGATTAGAGGTGATAAAACGGGCTAATCCGTTCCGCATAGGTCCGTCCTGCCCCGTATATAAAATGCGTGATGGTTTTCATGGCATGCCTGCGGGTTGACTCACATTTTTTTTTTAAACATGAAGGAGGATTGGAGGCGACAGCAGCGCGACAGTTGGAGACGAAGCCGCACAGAGTCGCAGGCGAAGCGAGCGATGACACTGAAACGGAGTGCGTGGTGTGTTGTGTGCTTTTTTGGAACAACATAGTTAAGTTGTGTTTTGAGTGAAAACCTATTTTTCTTTTACTTAAAGTTGCGACTCTTCCACTCACTTGACCATTTTGCCCAGTCAATCTTTTTATTTTTTATTTATTTATTTATTTATTTTGCGATCTAGCGGGCCAACCTATCTCGTTCGCGTGGGCCGCAGGTTATACGAGGCGGGCTAATGCAAGTCAGTCAGTGGGTTGAAAAGGTCAGCTCGTCCCGCGTTTTTTACTACGGGCTGATCCGCCCCGCTTTATCACTCATACTTTAAATCTAACTGAATCTCATAAAAACAGTTTATAAGATGAAATTTGTATCTATTTATATATTATAAAATGTTTTAAGTAGTAAGCATGAGTTTAAAAGAATCACTTTTTTTAAGTGATTATTATATATCACATGAGATGACGTAGTTTGATTAATTTCCACGTTTTGGAAGCAACTGGGGAATTCACAGAAACCCTCTCCTAAAACATGGTTATCCAATTTCATCATCACTAATTGGTGGTGTGATGTCTCACATTTTGTTGTGATTGTGTACGTGGTGAATGCATTAAGCTGATGTATGGGACAACATCGACACGTGATGCCAAACAAACACAGCCTTGTTTGACACTGCTTTTACTTTTGTGCCACCAACAGAGTTAGGTGTTGGGACCAATTCACACCACACTGAAGACCATGACATTCATACTTTGAATTTTGGTCGGAAAACGTGAACGATGTTACACTTTCCAAAACCCTTTTTAATCTTATTTTCAAATTTTACTTAATTAAAACAAAAAATCTAAATCAATTTAATTAGGTGGGTTTCAATTCTCATATTGATTTGGTTCAATAAAATTTCTTATTATAATTTTAGATTATAATTTATAAATAAATTATAAAATTACGTTTTCATTCATACATTATTCATGGTATATATTCTATCCATAATGGTAATTAAAGCGGCATTATATTCTTAATCAAATGTGACTTTGTTTGACTCAAAAGCATGGTTTTTAGTGCATTTTTCTCTCCCCCAGTCACCAAGTTGGGTCTTATCACTACATTATATATATCTCTCTAGATGACCTTTTAGTCACGAAACTTCTGTTACATTGTTGCCATTTTCTTCTCTCTTTTTTTTCTTTTTCATCTTTTCATTTAAAATGTGTTCTTCTTTCTGTCATGTAGAACTGACATTGTTCTGAACCTCTCCAAGGACACACTGTTGAACCAGGACTTTCTGTGTTCACATTTCTTTTTCTGTGACTGATATTTTAAGGTGTAGTCTGAATTTTATTTTGTTTTTTGCTAAGCATCAAACTTTAATTATTTAGTCCTGTTCTATTATTATAATGTAATTAAAGTGATTGATTTTGCCATCATATATAGTACGTATCAATTATTGAGAGTTCATCACAGTTTACCTTAGAATAATTAAGTTTCACAGCAGATTATTCAGCTTCACATTACTGCTACACCAGAAACCAATACATAGCAGCAGTTTATGCAGAAAGAGGTTTCTGAGTGTAGCAGTGCATGCAATAATGCTAACAAAAACTGATTTATTTCATTATAATTTTTACAAGTACAAATCCAGGTTTAAAAAATCTAGATGTGTGAGTGATGGATGGTTGTATTCATATCTTACATACAAAGAACTTGAGAAACTTCCATAGCCAAGTACATACAAAAATAACACAAAATTCAGGCAAAACAAGGCCAAAAAACAAGCTCATCAAATTCAACATATATATGTTTATTTATGAAATAAGTACACACACATACATATATATATATAGGTATATTGTATACTGTTTTTTTTTTATTGGTATTTGGTCCTGAAAGTGGTGTGATGCCATTAAGGTTTAGGTTTATGCTTCTGAGTGTAGATATAATCGACATGCGCAGCTAGTGTTCTTCTCATCAAACACTCCTCTGTCTCTTCTTCACAAAACTCTCCATCTACCTCTGCCTTCATTTCAAACATGCCAATTCTCAGAACCAGAAAAATAACAAAGAACAAACAAACAACACTATTTATCAAACACAGCAATTCATCATCTGTTGATAAGATAAAAGATTTGGACTTACATATATAAGAGCCAATGTTCTATAACCACTCACCCAGAAAAGAAAACAGATAAAAAGTTTCACAAAGATATAAAATGAGACACTTCAAGTTTCAACCCTTATACAAAGAATCACAAATCAAAACCTTTATACAAAGAATCACAAAAAACTTATTGGGGATCGAACATACATTACAACGAGGATTAATTCATATAACTGTAACTTGGTGGATGAAATTAAAAGTGAGAAGAAACTACACGTACCACATGCAAAGAAGAGAGAGTGTTGAGTGAAGGGTTTGGACGTGAGGCATGGATCATTAAGTTGAAGCTTAGTAGAAGAACCAGAGTGAAGAAAGTGAATTGTTTAGACATATTCACTTCTCTATTCTTGTTTTTGATCATTCAGATTCTGTGTTGAGTGGGAAGAGAGTGTATCTATCTATATATATATATATAGAGAGAGAGAGAGAGAGAGAGAGAAATCAATAGAGGGTGTGGTTGGGATTGGTAGTGTAAACACAACCACAAAGAACCCTATCGAAACTTCAAACGTTAAATTCTCGTGTCTGAAACTTTGTTGACTTTTTAAGTGCTTCCCATTTGGAATATAGTTTCATTTTCCGTTTCCAAGAAGGAAATAATGGATGTTTACCCCCAATAACTATTTTTAAATATGTTAGACTTAAATTAGGTAAATATAAACAAATTTGCACAATAAAGGTAGTTTAAATTTGTATACTATATAAATACCTGGATTTATTATATTATAAACATTAAAACTTTTAAACATTTAAAACAATAAAGAAAACTCATAATTTCATTTTCCATAGTTTACTTTATTTTTTTTTCCTTTTCTATATTTTTGTTCTTTATTTTTTTAGTTACAATTTTTTCACACTCCCTACAAGAAAATAATTAAATAATAATCAAATTTAGAGACAAAAAATAGTTAGTCACCGACTAAATTAGATACTATTATAGAGACTACAAGAAAAATTTATGAATTGGTATCAAAATTAGTTATCAAAATTTTAGCTATTAATAATTTTAAATCATAAATTAGTCTATAGAAGACTAATAAAGACTAATTTGGAACACAAGGTAGTAAGTAGTTAAAACCTTGGTAGATAATGTTTAGATATCATAAACTATTTTATAATTTTTTATTAATAACAGGAAATACTTTAGATACCAACAATTTATTTAGTTTATAAAATGATATCTAATTTAGTCAAATAATAACTAATTATTTAAATCTCTAGAATTAGTCCCTATTTAATATTTTTTTTAATGAATATTCTTTATATATTATTTCTCAAATTATTTTGATTTCACCTAACATTTTTATTTCTATAAATAATTAAAAAAACATTTAATAATATATTTATTACAAAGTATTTGAAATAAAAGTGATTACAGATAAATTATCGAAGAGTAGGAAATTATGCGATTTAATTTTTGTTACATGTCGTCATTAAATACTTTATCACAAATATTGTTATAAAATTGTATTAGTGACAAATTGTTACGATTTTTGTACTGGTGAGGACCGTACGATGGATGCAACGTTTCAGACTCCATCATTAGGTCGACTGAGTATAATCAAGGTCCACGTCCGACGGGCCGACCGATAGCTCAAGTGCAATTACGCTCAACCAATGTTAGCAAAGCTAATTCGTGATTAGGAGTTAGGTAATGTAGCCCTAAGCACGGTCCAACTCCCTAATTTGGTCCAACAAAGAAGGTCCACTAAGGGTCAGATACGTCATTATCTACAATATGTACTCTGACAACCGAGTGTCGAACCCTTTTGTTGACTTGAGCGTCAAAGTGCCTTCTACAAATACCCCCCATTCGGGAATCACCAGGAGACCGAGAGCCGAGGCTAGGAAGGAACAAGGGAGGAAGTCGGAGAGTAGTGCGACCAATCGATAGAAAGGAAGAAGACATATCCTCTCAATAGTTCTTTAGGCTCCTACCCTTACACGAGAACAATGTCAATTGTTCATCTATAAAATCATGTGTCATAAAATGTATGAATAAAAGTGTCACAAAAGTCATTAAAAAAGTTATAGTCTCTTCAACATGTTAAACTTTCCTTTACACGTGAGTAAGATATCATTGTTCAGTTAAGACAAACAATATGCTTATTGTCATTTTAAGAAATATTGCTTAATTGTCACAATAATCATCTAAGCAAAGTCTCTTAAACAAGAGTAGAGATGTTTGAAGGGATAGTAGATCATTATAGCTTAATTGTATCAAAAAAATTAATGTTTAATTTTATAAAAAAACATATTATTTTTGTTTAAAATATATAATTTTATATTGATTCAATTGTTTTCTGTATTTACTCTCAATTTGTAATCCAAATTAATCTGATATGAATTGTTCAACATTCTTCAAAGACATATAGTCTTTCCATAAATAATATGCAACACAATTAAAGTAAAAAAGATAATTATGTCTAGAAATCTTCTACACAACACATCAAACCAGTTATAAGATTGAAAATAATAATGAGAACAAATGAGTTGTGAATAATTGAGAGTAAAAGCAAGAAGAAAATTGTGTGAAAAAAAATTGTTGATGTCACTTTATTTAATAATTCTTTTTCATAATTTAAAAAAAAATATTATTCTAAAAGTAAAAAAAAAAATCCAGGAGAAATCTTAAGTATTTTTTTCACAAGACATGTAATCTGCATTCTCTTGTGTGCTTTCACCTTGAGAAGAAACTTGAATGTTTTCTTTAAAAAGCAGAGTTAATCAATTATTATTAAGTGATAATCAATTATATTATTTTCAAATAAAAAATAAATTAGTTCATCATTTCAAGTAATAATGGAATACATGTGCCAATGATATATTTAGAATACACTAAATAATCAATATATCTTAATATAATTTATATATTATCTGCTTACCATAATCAATTACATGCAACTCATGAACCATATCTTAATATAACTTATTATTTTCTTACCATAATCAATTACACGCGGGTCATTATTTTTCTTTAGATCGAGAATCTCAAAATAATTAATTTATACTATTTTTTAGTTCATCAAAAGTGTTTTTATTCAAATTTTAAAAAGATATTTTAAAAAATTAAATATTCCCAAATTAAGTTAATAGCAAAATTTTGTGTAAACAACTAAGAATATTTGATGTAATACATTTATTACAATAATAATAATAATAATAATAATAATAATAATAATAATACTCATTCAAATATTTGTATAGATCATCAAAATAATTATATACTAAGTCTTCATTATAAAAAAAATATAAGATACTAAAAATATAATATATAAAAAATATAATGTCCATTTAGACAAACTATTACATAAGAACTTCTAGAAAAAATCAAGAAAAAAATAAACATATTTTTTATTAGTTAAAATTAGCTCATTTAAAATAATACATTTGAACGAGTTTCTCTATAAGCTCTTCTAAAAGGGAAAACAAATTTGACTTTCTCCTACAACTAAAATTAAATTATACATAAATTAAAAAAATAGATATATTATATAAGAGAATTTTTAGATTAGTTCATTAGTTTTAGTATATGGAGAAATTACAATTTCAAAATTTCTTTTTATTTTTACATTTACAATTTTTTTTTCTCATTTTTCTCTTCTAGTTACAAACATTTAATTGGCTCATAGGTACTTGCTCTCTTACCCTTCCCAATTTGCTCACAAGTTTCTAAGATGTAAATGCATGCGTCATTAATTTAATGTTTCCATTAGTTATTTAATGTGCCACACGTTTTCTATAGTTTCTCTAAACGTTACGATAAGAATTAAAATATCTAAAATATAAAAATTCTATTAAAAATATTTTTAATTTTTTGATAAAAATAGTTTTTTGAATTTTGTAATCAGTATTCTTAAAGCACTGGCTAACACGACTTTTATTTAAAATTAAATTAGATATTTTGGGTATATATCTATAGAATTGTCTTACCAGAAAGTTATATTCAATTGATTACTAGAAAATTGTATTAACTATATCACAAATAAAATTTTATATTACTACATTATTTAATATCAAATTGGTTGTATTATACATAATTTATAAGTAAACTTTACTTCTTTGAAATTTAATTTATAAATAATATAGCATGAATTATTTTATTAAATTTTGAATTGTCAAGTTGAATATTATGTATTTGACTAATGTGTATACATTAATTATTATCTTCAACTTTTATGAATTTTTGAAATACGTGTATTTTTTTCTTTCATTCTTTATGTACATACTTGACTATGGTGGATTTAGTTTGACCATTTTCATGTCGTCTATTTGGAGATTAATGTTAAATATTGTTAAAATTTGGTGAAAATGAAAAATTAAACTTTTTAAATGTGTATTAATTGAATAGATAAGGATGCCATTTTAAAGGGGATAGGACTACACCTTTCAAAAAGTGACATTTGCAATAGAATTTTGGATTTTGTCAATGGGTATTTTCGGCCTTTTCAAAAGAATTGAGGTGTAGGAAGAAAACACGAAGGTGCAGGAAGTATAAACCCTAAACCCAAACTGAATGTCAAATTGGGCTTTTTGAGTCGAAACCCGTTAGTTTATAAGCCCCACCAGCAATTTTTTGTAGGACTCAATGGACTGGGGTGGATTTTCTTCGTCAAAGAGAAGTGTACTTTTGCAATAATATTGTAATTATTTATTATAGATTTAAAAAAATTAAGTTAATATATATTTGTTTATAATTCTTTTAAAAAACAACTAATTTTATATTTAATCCTATTTAAAATTATTTTTAGCTTCTGATGTCCTAAAAATCAAAACGAAAAAAAGCTAAAAACATACGATTTTTTTTATTAAAAAATAAGTATTATTTTACACACAAAAAATGTTATGATAAGTGTAACCTTCAAACTCAAATTATTCAATTCTCTTGTTTCCATAGATGCAACAACACTTTCTCTAACACTCTTTTAATATTTTTTTACCAACTTAATATTATTGAAAACTACATATTTTAATGAATCGCACTTCTAAACTTGAAAAATGAAACCATTAAATAAAAAAATGTACATGACCTTTTAAATGGGGGAATGTCTTTATAGGTTCTTTTAATGTCCTATAGTCTGAAAAAGGAATGAAAAATTTATGGAAAAATTATTAAGTAGAAATTAATTTTATAGATATTATTTTATAGACTATTTTTTTTAATATTTAAATTATTTTTTATTATTGATAAAGATTTTTTATTTAATGAATCTTTTTAATGATTTAATGATTAGTTATTTTTTCTAAAATAGTTTTTATTTAATGAGTTTTTTTAATGGTTATATATATATATATATATATATATATATATAAAAGTAATTATTTCATCATATGATTTCTAAAGGGTCTTAATGCATTATAGTTTTGTGTACTATTAACTACTTTAATGCTAACACCATAATCATTTTTTTTTTGTGTCATGGTTGTCACTTTCAATTTACCATGTTATAGTTTAGGTATGGTTGATTATAATAAGCATGAAGTAATGGAGAAGGTTGAAGAGCTAATACAGAAAGAAAGGCAATGATGAAGTGTGCATAAAGTATACTACATTCAATGGCATCTACAACTTCACCTACACACCTCAAATTAGGTTATCATAAAACCAGTTTCTAACACCTATCACCAATCATTCTCATCCCAATATCACATCATTACCATAATTTAACAAAAAAAATAATAAATCTTAATCTTGGTTTTGGAGTATGTAATTTACAAACTCTTTCATAAGATATGTTATTATTATTATTATTTTAGTATTGTTCTATTTCAACAAGATGGCTAAATAATTAGACATTTTATACTTACACCTTATAACAAATTGTTTTGTAAGAAAACTATTAAATAAAAATTAATTTTAAAAAATAATTAATAACTATATTAATTAAATTAAATATTGTTTTAAAGACTGAAAACATTATTAATATTTAAAATATTTTTTATTATTAGTAAATATTTTTTAAATTGATTTTAATTTAGCTATCAAGTTTTAATTACTAATTTTTAATTTTTTAATCTCTAAGACATTTTTATTATAATACATAAAAATAGTATTTGGTTGAATGACAAATAGTGTGTAATTAAAGCTTAATTAATGAAGAATCAAACTTACCATCTCATATTTTTGTTTTCTTTTTTCTTTTTTAATTTTATGTTAATTTTCATATAATAGCATGTGTTAGTTTCATTTTTTGATACTATTTTTCATATACTGATATTGTTTAATATGAATTTTATAAAAAGAAATCAAACTTATCATTTTAGATTGAGTTGTTCAAGTGAATATTTTGTTGAAATATACCCAAACTTGATCATTTAATTGAATTTAGGAATTTTTCTAAACAAAATCCAACCTAATCTCATTAAACCTTATCCTTCACTCTTTTTTTCTCTTTTGTTTAGCCATTATTAAAATGTAAAAACAATGGTGGTTTTTTCTTTTGCCATCACTTTGCAAGCAATATTCTGAACCAATTATTACTGGGCCCTTCCCATGGCTTGCAGGCCCATTACTTCAATTAGCACTATTGTTTGTTTCTCCTTTAATACATAACCATCACTACAATAAAACAATAAATAAATGTCATTCACATCCAATTTTTTATTATTTTTAAGGTTTTTGGAAAATAATGTTTTGAAAATTATTGTATATAATTATTAATGTGATATGTTTTTTAGAAAACTAAATATATATAATAAAAGATAAATTTAAAATTCTAAAATAATAGTATTGAAAATTGCTACGTGATTATATAAAAAATATGTGTTATTAATATATCATTACCCTATTTTCTGTGCTTATTTAACTTATCATTAATCAATGTGACATCAACAAATTCAAAGTGATTGAGGAATTAAATTCATAGAATTGTGATATTTAGATGAAACAAAAACTTATGATAAAATCTAACTAACACAATTAAACTAACATTAAATAAATGAAAATTGTTAAATCAAACCTCATTGGGGGAATGAAAAAGGCTATTTAAGATTGCAATTAAGATTTTTTTTTTTTAATTTTGTGAATGTTCATATATATAATCAAATTACATAGCTATGGCTAAACCTAGCAATAGTTCATTAGCTACCAAAACCTTCACCGTCTTATTCTGGCTGTGGCCATTTCAACCGTAACCATGGCAGCCACCACCAACTTCTTCACTCTCCGATCAACAAACACCGCCGAAAACGGTGGTGAAAGCAAGGGCAGAGGTTGCGGAAAACCTGATGGGGTGGCCATGTGGTTCATCAATGGTGTCACCACAGCTTTCTTTGCCTCCTTGGAACACTGCTGCATCAGAATTGCCACCCAAGAAGACGTCGATGAGGCCAACGACGACATGCCGTTGATCCTCAACGACGGAAACCTCCGCCACCGCGCCGCCGCCACCACCACCGGTAAAAGGAAAGTGAAAGGAAAGAAAAGTTAACAGTTTCTTGTTACAGTGAAAGTCAACGTCTCTCTTTTCTTGGTAAGTGTTGATGTTTTATAATATAGTGTGATGGAGTTCTTGGAGTTATGTAATTTCAGCATTGTGAATGAAAATGAACACTTTTTTCCATTCATTGCTTTTGAATATACACAGAAAGTGTTCTAAGATGATCTGAGTTTGATGGCAAAAAAAAATGTTATTGTAAGCTTGGTTGATTTCTAGGGTTTCTCATCAACATTTGATTGAATTTTATTAAACCAAAAAGTTAAGTAGATTGATGAAAAGAAAATGGTAGAAGGATGTCAAATTTTTTGAAAAACTCATGATCAAATTTGGAACATTACTATTGCTATTAGGGTTTTGAGTTTTGATTTGTGATGAGATAAACTTGAAGAAAAGCTTTAAGGGTAATGCCAAAAGATTAAAGTTGCTTTGAAATATTTTTTTGTATGAAAAAAAAAGCTGTTGCTGTGTTTTTGTGTCCCTCCCATGTTCATGATATTCAATGATGTGGTCTTCTTGGTGATGATCATAGCCATGTTTCAATGGGTAAAGTTTCTTTTACTTTTTTTCCATCACAAAAGTGATACGAAATCCCAGAAAAAAGTGAATTTGCGTCAGAGGAAGTGAAAATTATTGCTCAATTCCATTTCTTTATTATTAAACCAATTGTAGGAACACATTATTTAAAGGAAAATTTAGAATTAAATATAAAATATTAAAATAATAATATTCGAAAGTGTTTGTATTTAAATTCTAAAATAATATATGTTTCAATATTTATCTTAATTTTCAAACTGTGTTCAGAAAAAGAAAAGAAAAAATTAAAGAAAAATTAGGAAAGCACGTGAAGAAGGTAGGGTTTGATGATGATTGAACGTAGTTGGAGTTAATTTGATGTGTTGTTGTGATGTGAAATAAAGTTTGTGTTGATTGATTAAAAAATTACATTCTATCCAACATTAATAATAAAGTTTAACATTTTTTTAAAAGACTATATTATGTCATATTTGAAAAGAATTGAATAATTTAATATTTTAAAAATATAGATTTAGGTAATAGAATAATTGAATAGGTTAAATAGTAGTTATATTGTTTTTATTATTATTTGGAAATTTTGGTTGGATTATGTTGGGTCTCGAATTTAACACGTACAATTTCGTTATCTAACTCATTTGATTCCATAAAGAAAATCAGAAGTTCAATTTATTTAGATTAAATTGAGTCATTCTATTATTTAACCTAATGAACACTCTTGATTAATACAATAATTTTGATTAAATATTATATGTTGAGTTAATTTTAAAAACACTTAAAGGTTATATATTTTACTAGTTATTATTTATGAAGGTTGTTAATGTTATATGATTATTATTAATAGAAAGAAAGTTGAAGAATTAAGGCTATTATTTACAAATATGCATTTTTCCGTTACAAATATGCATTTCCATATATAAAAGCCAAAAATTGAAACCATAGCTCATCCAATAAAAAAATACAAAGCCTCACTATTTAATTAATACACTAAAAAAAATTATTAAATTAATATCAATCTTATAGATAAAAAATAATTAATTATTATATTGACTAAATGATATACTATTTTAGATACTAAAAAAAATATCCATAAATTAATTATTATTGATAAATATTTTTAAATTGGTTAGTAATTAAAACTTTAAAAGTTAATTAAATACCAATTTATAAATTATTTATCAATAATATAAATTAATTTAAATACTAATAATTTTTTTGTCTTTAAAATAGTATATAATTTAGTCAATATAACAATTAATTATTTTTTGTCTTTAAAATTAATTTTTATATAATGATTTAGGAAGAATGATGATAATATTTAAGAGAAATTTATTATATCTTTTGTTCTGATGACAGTTTAAATATATTTTTTTTTAACTTTTGGAAATGTTTTTTAAGAACAAAATTACAGTACAATTCCAAATTTTAAAGTGGACAATATATTAGATATTAGATGCGATTGTTGACTATAATAATATTATCTCAACGTATCAAGTTGAAAATTGATGTTGTATGTGAATGAAAACTTGGAATTCTAAACTGGACAATACATTAGATGTGATTGTTGACTATAATAATGTTATCTCAAAGTATGAAGTTGAAAATTGATGTTGTATGTGAATGAAAATTCTACAAATTCATTATAACATATCAAACCAAATAAAAATTATACAAAATTTCTTGAAAATAAACAATCATCATTGAAAGTCATATGAAAGTAGTAATCCAAAGTCACTTGAAAATAAGTGACCGTCATAATCCAACAAATCTTTTGAAAATAAATTATCATTTCAAAGTAATTAAATTCATAATAAATAAAATATTTTGAAATTAAAAATAATCTATTGAACATTTGAAGAATACTAAAACTCGTTCATCCATTAAATTGAATGAAATTGAATACTGAGTACTTTGTTTATGAATACATTCCAATCAATCACATAAATCACATAGATTCATAAAACATAAATATTTACATATTAATAATTAATTGAATAATAAATATTTAATTATAAAACATACATTTATTTTAAGATTTACAAAACTAAAAGTAGAATTTGATCCATGAATCAACCACACAATCCTCTCTATTTTCTTCAGTAAGATCATGCTTGAACTACTCTTAATTTCAATTTCCAATCACAAAATTAAAAAACCATATTGTATGATTATTAAATAATTAAACTACCATTACTGCCTATTAAATAATTAAGCTAAGGAGTGAACTGATTAAAAATCATATTATATAACAATAAAATAAACTACTACTGCCTAATTCTATTTGTACAAAGAGCAGAGCACGAACTACGGTGGCGGTAGGAACGACAACGATGTCGTGACCTGAGAAGAGAACCACCGCGCACCACCGCGCCAATGACCGGAACGACAATGGCGTCATGAATTGCGGCAACAACGACGGCGTAGCCAACAGAGAGAACGACTGCTCCTCACGAACAGAGAGAGCCTTTCGCGAGGAGAAGAAGGAACCCTAATCCGAGGGCAGTAGGGGAGGAGAAGAAGCAACCCTTATCGCGGTGAGTTTTTGTTTATTTTCGCACGTGAAACGACAATCAATGTCGTCGTTTTTGTTTAAAAAAATACTCCTCCGAACTCGCCAACTCCATTGCAAGCTCGCGAGTTAGGCAAAGCTTGCCGAGTTCACGACGACCCCACCGATTCTGCTCCAAAAACGAGTTTGTTTACGATTCAACTCAGGAAACCAGTGTGGTAACGTAAACTCGTACGTTTTTACGAGTTAACACTCGAGTTTGATAACTATGATTGTGACAGTATATATTTTTTTTTGCTTTGTTTTTATGCTTGGTTTTAGGATTGGGGTTTGGGATTTTGTTCTTTGCTTCTTTCTTTTTATGACTCTGTTTTTTGCTTCATTTTCTTCTATATTTTTGGCTGGTTTTGTGTTATGATGGGGGAGACGATAAGGATGATAGTGATTGCAGGACTTTTGGCTTGGTGGTTGTAGAATGAACTTTCCAAGTTGTTTTTGATTGATTTTGTTTACTCTCTCCAACTGGCTTAGTACTGTGTCTTTTTAGAGTCTCGCGATCTCAACAAAATCAATAATGTAAAGGCCATTCAACTTTAGTTTAAAGGTATTTGATTGATCTTTCATAATTATAAAATGATAGTTCTGATAATTTGTTTTGAAATATCACAAAAAATTCAATTTCTTTGGTTTTAAACTAAAGTTCTCTTTTCACATCTCTTAGACAAAACAACCTTCCAAGTAGAAAATGTCAAAATCGTTATTGATATAGACCGGGTATTTGACTGCACAATTATAGTGACCCTTTTCCTAGTTCAAAGGCTAGACCATAAACACCTTTTTCACTATGTGAAATGCAGTTTCATGCAGTACGTTGTTAGTATGGTTTCTTTTTGTTTATTATTGGGTAATTTAACTTATGCTAGATGCTGATCTATGAAATTGCAGATAGCAACATTGAGAAGTAGGTTGGATTAGTGATGGTGATGGGCAATTGGTGGTTAGGAAGAACAAGGGGTCGTTACTGTTACCACAGTGAGTTTCTGATCCGATGGATGACGAGCAGCAGGAGGGTCCAAGATAGGAGCCAGAAGAAAAGGGTTCACGACCTTGAAGTCGCAACCGAGAAATGGAAGATAGTCTCCAAAATCATTTACTTAATGGAGCTTTTGAAGCAGGAGCCCGAAATGGTTATTCCTGTTCGCTCCCTCGAAAACCACCGCAGGCAAATCAACCTCCCCAAGCCCCACCGAATCTCTGATTTCCTTCGCAAAACCCCCAAACTCTTTGAACTCCACAAGGACCAAAAGGGGGTCCTATGGTGCGGCATGACCCCAAAAGCCGAGGACTTGATGGAACAACAACAAAGGGTTATCGAGGACCATGCTGACAAGGCTGCAGAATACGTTACGAGGTTTCTCATGATGTCAGTGGAGAAACGTCTTCCCCTAGAAAAGATTGCTCACTTTAGAAGAGATTTTGGGTTGTCCTGGGATTTTAGAGTCGATTGGGTGCACAATTATCCTCAACATTTTAAGGTGGTGAAAACACTTGATGGGATTGAGTTTTTGGAGCTTGTGTCGTCAAATCCTGAATGGGCAATTACTGAGTTGGAGAAGAAGGTGGTGAGAGGAGTAACTGGAAGTGCAAGTGCAAGTGCAAGTGCAAGTGAATTACCTGGCGTGCTTTCAATTCCGTTCCCTTTGAAGTTTCCTTCAAATTATAAGAGGGTATATCGGTACTACGCTGAAAAGATTCAGCATTTTCAGGAGATGTCTTATTTGTCTCCCTATGCAGACGCCCGTGGACTTAAGGCTGGTTCTTTGGAGTTTGATAAAAGGGCCGTTGCTGTTATGCATGAACTGCTTAGTTTCACTATTGAGAAGAGGCTGGTCACTGATCACCTTACTCACTTTCGTTGGGAGCTTGTGATGCCTCAGAAGTTGATGAGGCTTCTGCTCAAGCATTGTGGGATCTTCTATGTGTCAGAGAGGGGGAAGAGGTTTAGTGTGTTTTTGACTGAGGCTTATGAGGGTTCTGAGCTCATTGAGAAATGTCCCTTGGTGCTGTGGAAGGAGAAGGTTCTAGGACTTGTGGGTTACAGAGGGAGGAAGAAGAAGTTTGAGGTTTGTAGTGAGGGGTCTGATATGGAGTGTGATGATAGTTTGGTTTTGGACCAGCATGATTCTGAAATGGGGGAGCTGCATGTGCAGATTGATCAAACTGGTACCTTGGATTACAAGGATCCTTTACTTTGGGATGATCTTGAGATGGATGTTGGAGAGATTGGCTGAACATATCGAAAATTTGAAAGTTTCATGAGGTCAGAGTGTGTTCCAATTTCAGTGCAAATATATAATTGTTTCAATTTTGAGGATTGTATTCCTTGATGTAACATCAAACTCTTGGGAGCATGCAATTGTATACCTTAATGCATTAAATTTTGAGGATTACTTTTGACTTTCATTGGAAGTAGATTTCAAATTGTCTGTATGGTGTTGCTGATGTTTGGTTTGGTCGAATTTGGTCTCCGTTCTTGGAATTTGGTCAACCATTATTTTAGTAGTGCAATTTCAATCTACATGTTAACTTGACTTCCATATTTAAAGAAAATCCTGATGAGACATTGTACAACTCACCCACCTCCTCAATCTACTGCCACATCAACTTTACTATTAAGTATTGGATGTAGGTTAAAAGATAGACAAAAAATAGAAGATAAAATAGTGAAAACCAATTTTGACAAAAACAATTGGGGGTGGGGGGACTAAATTCGAGAAATGACTAAACAGTAAAGGATGAAGAGTGTTATTAAATATTTTCTTTGAAACATCTTCAAAATAAGGTGTTTTTTTAAGAAAATATTTGTGAACCTAGTGGGTGTATTACATGGCATGAATATTTCATTTTATATTGTTGTTTTCCTCCTCAATATAGAGATTGATACAGTGTATTGATAGTTTGATGCGTCAGGAGCTGAGCTACAGACCAAGTGTCTACAGAATAGTGTAGTGCTTATATGGGCAAGTTGGAAAGCTGAAACAGACCGAAGAGATCTTCTTGGAGATGCTTGATGTGGATTGTGATCAAGATGGAGTTGCTTGTAGTACCATGCTTTCTTCGTATGCCAGTTGGGGACGCCAGAAGGTTATGTTGTCTTTTTATTCTGCTATAAAAAGAAAAGGGGACAATTCTCTCTGCTACTGTCTTTAACTTTGTGTTGTCTTTGCAAAAGAAATTCACTCCTTCGAGTGGTTGTACAAATGTGGAAGGATATGGTGGAAGATGGGATGATATTTTACCTATACAGCGGCCATTGAGTCACTTTACAAAGGCAGTTGAATATGCTTTCAAGACTTTTGGTGAGATGAGGAATAATGGAGTTATTCCTTAGAAGGTAACATTTTTTTTATCAGCCTGAGGAGGGAGGTAACGCATAATCTGAAAGAAATATTAATTTCAATGAACAAGGGGATTCCATTCCTCAAGAAACTTGAAGTTGGATTAGGAGAGTGAAAACTCCATGAGAATTGTCATGACTATAAAACATAAATCTAATCAACCTGGCAATGGTTATGGTGGATGCTGCATTGCATGTATGCGGTGGCTGGCAAGATGATTGGGCTCATGGCTCAAAGGGGTTGTGATTCACGTTTGTTTCAATGCAGCCTTTGCCTTTTGACTGTTCTTAGTTTCTTGTCCAACCTTCCTTTAAAAGGTGTAACTCTATCAGATGGACTTAAAGATATTATAGACTACCCGCACGCACATAGAATTTCTGATCATTCTATGTTCCTTGCAAGCCTTTGCTATAACTGACGAATGGCAGTGTTGAAGTGATATGTGACCCCTTATTTAGAAACTCTGTACAAAGACAGAAGAGTAACGATAAGGATAGAGATACGGGTACACTTTGTAAGTAACTCAACTGTGACAAGTAGAGCAAATAGGAGGTTGTTAGAGTGGGAAAAGGTTGTTGTAGTGTTTACTGGGAGAGTAGGCACTCTCAAATTGCTTAAGTTGTACATCTTCTACTTTTTGGCAATAGTAATCTGGAGTATGATGTTATAATAGAATCTGTATTCATTATGTTAATCTCGTTTTGAATCTCTAAAATCTTCTTAATTATCAGTTAATTTTATAGTGAACCTCATCAGAATGAGGTAGCCATTACTCTGGTTTTCAAAATTTGAGCGTCAGAGAATTTTGTGGATGAAGCTCAACAGAACGCAGTTTTGAAGAAACGGGCAATAAGTTTGAAGAACAAAATTAAAGAATGTGAGGTTGACTTGTCCACTTTAAAGAGAGAAAAGAACTGCAGAAACTACAAGGTACAAAATGGGACTTGTTTTTTTGCTTATTTAAACGACATATTTATCTTGTTTGGAGGCTACTGTATTATTAATTGTTTACTCATTTTATATAGAATAACACTTCAAATGGCAGACTTGCAGCTACTATTAATTGTTTACTCAATCTTTTGTTTCTGGGTAATGTATGTTTTGAAATTTTCATATAAGCTTGGTCTTCTTGTTTTACATGATAGGACCACTTATATTCATATGCCATAAGTTATGTTGCTTCTGCTGTAAGTTAGAGGTTGCATTCTCATTGGGTAGCAGTACAAGTAGAAGAAGCCAATAATGTGTTTACAAATTTGGAAGGTAGAAAGAAAGGACTGATCATGGTAGAAGAGATATTACCCTGATTTGGCATATATCACCTCTCAATAGATTATCATCATCCTGCATTACTTCGTTAATAAGTGCTTCTTACATTCATGATTGTAATTTGTAAGTGTATTTCAACTAATATCAAACATGAATGTATTCACAATTTAAACAATACCCTAGCTGAAAGTGATCCATTAATGTTGTCAGCTTTCTTCAAGCAGTCTCCTACTGCATCTGTTCATTTTATTTGTTCTAAACTTGTTTACACGCAATGCTTTGCAAAGTAAATATATGAAATAACTTCAATACCCCTTCTATTTACAATTCTATTGAGAAGCATAGAGATGGGATAATTGGAAAACCAAATTTCAGAACTACTAGGTTTTCATATTCTCGTGAGCATTAGTCAAGGAGAAGAAGAACATTAAAATTTCTGGACCAACATTAAAAGTTGTAGAGAATTGTGTTCCTTAACCAAGTGGTCCAAGATTTAAATTGTGGTATGAAATAAGCGACGTGGAGATGGGAATACGCACATTGTATGAAAAAAATATGAAAATAAAGAAAGAATGATCTCTGAAGAAATGAAGATTTTGAAGCAAGATCTGAAAATGAGAATTCTGAGAATTTTGAAGCAACACCACTAAGAAAAGTGTGTAAGGATTAAAAAAAGGAGTGTTGTGTTGTGGTGTGACATGACCCCAAAAGCCAATGACTTGATGGAACAACAAAAGGTCATTGAGGACCTCTCTGACATTACAAGGCTGCAAAACATGTTCTGAGGTTTCTTATAATGTCTCTGCAGAAACACCTTCTCTTCTCTTGGATAACATTAATCATCAACTGCTTAGTTACTAATCACATATTCACTTTCATTGTTGATGATCAAACCACCCATATCACTTGCCAGATTACCCACTTACATAATAATAATAATAATATTAATAAATACAAATTTATTCGCATAAACTTATTCATAAATCAGAAATAAAAATAATAACTAATAATTTTACTATTTAATTTATATTTAAACTAATTTCAACTTAAAAAAAAAAAATCCATTTTTTAATCTCTTCTACAACTTTCTATGATTTTTTTCCAAGCATACCCATAAAAATAAAATAAATGATTGAATGATTGAATCTTAGTACGATTACATGATTAATAAAAAAATAGGAACGTTTTGACATACATCTTACTTTTGAATAATTATATTATTTATTTTATTACGCTTTAATAGTCATAATTAAATTTATAAAATATTTGGTATTCTATTTAAATAAAACTCAACATTAAAAAAATTAAATAGTTTAAAAAAAATTATGACTAACTAAAATAAAATAAAAATAAAAATAAATAATAAGAACAAAAATTAAGAAAACAATAATTTAAAATATATCATTCAATCTATCTCATATCACACATTGATTTTCTTTATTTATTTATTTATTCTTATATCAATTAATTCGTCTTCACTTACACACTAGTTTTTTTTATTAATTTATATTTATGTCATTTAATTTATCTTTACATACATTTTTTTTTGTTAATATATAATTATATTATTTAATTTACTTTTAAAATGTGAGTAATTTTATTCTTTATATTGTTATATTTATTAATAGCATATTTTTTTATCTTTTCAATCCATTTCTACCTTTTTATTTTATTTGTGTGTGATAAAGTGACTCATATCTAATTATTTTGTTTAAAGTCATTGCTTAAATTTTATTTTATTTTGTATTATTTTAAAATCATCATTTTGTAATTCAAAGAAATATATAATAAAATAAAGTAAAATTAAATATTTTTTAAGTGAATTTGGATAAAAGAAAGTTACTTATATGATCTATTATTTTTTATTTTTTATTTATATGTTTGGATGATGTATATAGATTATTAGTTAAGATAAATATGATGTATCTTAATTTTTATTACATTATGTTATTTTTGAAAATATCAAAGAGCATGTGAATTGGGAAAGTGTAATATGTTTTTTGACAATAAGATGAGACTAAGTCAATTCATGAGTTTTTGTGTTTGAGAAGTCACATTTTTTATTAGGAAAGTGTAATATGTTTTTTGACAATAAGATGAGACTAAGTCAATTCATGAGTTTTTGTGTTTGAGAAGTCATATTTTTTATACACAGAAGATAATAGACCGAGACCATGATGGAGTTTAAGAAATTATTTACCAAATATGTCAATATCTTTATAGTTTCAAAGTAACACTTTGAACTAGAATATTCATAACTCAAACTTTAGATTATTCAATACCTACTTATCATTGTTGAGGTAGGTAATTGGGTATATACCTCTTTCATGGATTGATAAATGACTGATATTTTTGAAAAGAAAATTATGATTGTACCAAAAATTTTAATGAAAAATATTCAACTATGTAAGTAATTTTTTATGATTATAGTGGATAATTAAAAGTGAATAGAAATCCTTATATTTAATAAAGTGAGATTGTGTCTTATAATTCTTTATCAAATTATAAATCGTTCTATTTTGTATGTTAAATATATTAAGATTGATATTTAAGACTTAAAATACTTCACTTTTTTTCATGTTTTCTTTCATATACCTACAATATAAGTAGAAAACATAACTTATTCAACAATGATTGTTCGAAAAAATTTCAATAAATCTTTTTTAAGATGTTGACTCATGAAAAACTTAGTTTTATTATCTTTAAAAGATATTAAATACATAGATAGTCCTCTCTTCTAACAGAAAATTTACTATCATTCTAAAACTTATAAGTTTTTATAAATAATACAACAACAAAATATTGATATATATATATATATATATATAATAAAAGATTATGTTATAATTAATTTTCTTTATAAAAAAAAACTTATATAATAATCGAATATTACTTTGTGGGTACAATTAAGAGTGTTAAAGTGACTTAAAGTACCATGGACATATAGTTTTTACTTTCATGGACCAAACCAAGTTACCACACTTAAGAAAATCATATACGCAATTGGTTCCCTCAGTTGTGCTTCGCTTTTAATTAAGTTGTTGTGATTTGGTAAGAAAATGACAAAAACAGAAAAATAAAAATAAAAATAAGAGAAGGTGGAACTATCATACTTTACATGATAGTACACTCTTCTCATCACTTCCTCAACCTTGTGTTAGAGATTCTCATATAATAAGGAAAAATTGTTAGTATTTCATCTCATTTTAAATAACATTCACCTTAATTTAAAATGGAGATATATATTTTATATTTTTATTAAAATAGTATTCACATTTTTTCTTAATTTTAAATAAACATCCATATCCCTTATGTTTTTAATAAATAATAATTACTTTTATGATGTTTTTAATAAGTGATATTAAAAAATGAAAGTATTTATAAATACTGTATAAAAATTAAAAAATAGTAGTATAAAAAACAAAGATATATGTGTCTATTCTAAAATTAAAAAGAAAAGATTTAACATTACCTTAGAAAATAAGTGACAATGTGGATCAATATCATAATTAAGCTAACTCATAAAAAAACAAATAAGATGGCTATTCCATAATAATATTTGTTTTATTAAGTTGAATAGTCTTGAGGTAGGAACATTGATGTCTCTGAGATCAAAAAGAGATTTCAAAGATGGATCTTTGTACTCTTAATTCTCGGGAAAATTTATTCTCCTTAGACATTGAGGAGTTTGTTCTGGTACGTTCAATAGTTTCACATCACTTAGGAATCAAAATTAAGGGTAATTTAAATACACATCCCTCCCTTAACCCTTTGATGACCTTTTAAGGACAAAACTATGACGAAACTCCAACCTTCAAAATGAACAATATCTCACATGCGGTGATTAACCATAATGTTGTTATCTCAACGAATTTGAGATTAATAAACTTATTTACTATATTAATAAGAAAAACTGATTTTATAATTTGATATTTTAGTTTATGTCAATCAATTAATTACAACTTTAACAAATTCGACTGATGTTTACATTTAGTTTCTTTAAGAAAAGGAGAATAAAATTCTCCACTATTTTGTATGTTTAAGCCAATGGAATATGTTTTTATATATTAAAAGCCCTAATATATTGTTTTTTGCCCTACCTAAACTCTTATTCTGATTGTGAATTTATAGTTGGTTTTAAGAAATGATAAAGAGTGTATTAAAAGAGTTTGTTAAGTGTATGGTTAACTTGTTTCCACTCCTCAGAAAAGGAAACAAAACAACGTGCATTGAGTTGGTGAATGAAATAAAGGAGAGTGCATTACCCTTATTTGCATTAAAATTTACACCAAGCACATGCATGCAAACTACTTTGGGTTGCTAAATTCTCTTCCTTTTGGTTCTTTAAATTATAGTGATAGTACACTGAAACGGCATACAAAGGGTGGCATGTTATGCTCCACTCACAACCCCTTTAATATTTTCCTCATTCTTCAAGGGAACCAACTTCCAACCAAACCAAAAACTGTCCCTAGCTAGTTACCTATACAATCAAAACTACCCAACAATATTCCTCTCTTATCTTTTTCCATTAGATCCCATTTCTCTTTATCATGTTTTATGTTAAAAGTATTCAAGATCAGTGTACACTATGTTATACATGAGTCAACTTATTTGATTTGTCTGGCTGTTATCATGTGTGGGCTTCTTTGGTTGACTTTGGGGTAAGGAATAACTAGTAGTTTTTTGTTGGGAGTTTGGATTAGGTTGGAGTGTGAGGTACTATCTTATCTCTCTTCTTAATTTTTGTATAAGGATTGAGTCATCTCTAAAGTGATCCATATTTATTTATTGTTTCTTGCTCATAAAAAAAATGTTGTACATAACTCACATCCATCAATCTTCTGTACTGAAATAGTAGACTGAGTAAATCAAATTCTTCAAGATACTTGCTATCTACAACCAAAATCAACAAAAAGAGTGAAAACAAAGCAATTTGTGAGTTTGGGTAGCTTGTTATAACATGAAAAAGGACTCTCTGTTCTATCTCATCTCCTAATTTACACTTTGAATTACTGTATGATTGCAGATCGTACTGTGTTTTGTTTTGAACAAACTAAGTTAAAGTTGGTCATAATACATAAGCTTTTGATTCAACAAATAACCTAGCTAGTAAAACTTTGTGTTACGTATTTGTTTATATATTATAATATGCTTTCGTATGAGTTATGGAGGTTTTGTGTCCGATGTGTGTTGTTCTTCTCTTGAGTGTCGATTTCAAACAATATTTGATTGTAAGTTTTTGGTTTAGAAAGAAGGGATATTTGTAAAAGTCCTATAACGTTCAAGTTAGTATTTGATAACTTTTATCTTGTCTTAGAATGTTTATTTATAGGATTAAGAGAACTTTTGTGTGAGTGAGTGAAGTTGTGCACGCTTGTTTTTCCTTATCGGATTGGTGTCTGGACTCGTTGACGTGTTTGTTTATGATTAATGTGTTTGTTTATGATTAGAAGCCCTTGACTTTACAGACTTTAAGTTTGAGTAGGACGCTTGTGTGATGTTATTATGTTTTTTCTGTTTAATAGTTGAAGTAGTTGATTGTTTCTGATTTAATTTGTAATAGGATTAGACTACACCTAAAGTGATTCATATTTATTTATTTTTTTTGTTGATAAAAAAAAAATACTCATTTAATATTTTAAGCAATGGTTAAACTTGAATATTAATCGGTTCTTGGAAAGTTCTCGACATAATTTTTTCCTTAATTACTTTCATATGTCCACGATTCATTTGAATATACATGGAGTCCAATCTATAACTCACAAACCTTTTGACAAAGAGAATATATAGATCACCAACTACCAAATTGTGACAAATTCATCGAGTAATGAGACAACGATGAGACTAGTTGATTTTTAATTGTGCTTGTTGTGGCTACGTTGAAATTAGTGATTGTAGCCTTTGATGAACGACGTGGGTGCATTAGGGTGGGGTAGGAAAAGAAGAAATCCATAGCCACAACCACATTGTGGGCTTATGTGGCCATCATTTTCCACGTACTAAACCCTAATTAGTCCACCTTCACCACACTAATTCATTTTTCCCACAAAAATTAATATTATTACCTTTTGCACCTTCCATGCATGTGCGTGTCCAAAATGACTTCGGCGCAGTGCTTCTCTCTGTAACTTTCTAATCCAATTCCTTGCATCTTCGTTTTTGGTTGATCCTTCGTCATTAAGCTAAAGCCATTTTTCATGAGGACCCCATTATTTTACCATAACCAAAAGCACATAAATAAATAAATAAATACACAAAGAACACAAATGCTGGCTACCTCATCTACCATTAAACTTTCCATTGGAATTCAATACTTCATCTCAAACTTTCAAACCCACTTCGTTATTCTCTTAACAAAATGTGTTTTTCATTTCTTAATTAACATGGGTCAAACTTAGTTTTAGTTTTAGTTTCTTATCTTCACTTTCATTATGTTGTCCAAAAACTATTCCACTACACAAAATTAAGGATTAAAACCCCCTCAAAAGCAACAATATGTCATCTTTCTACTACCATCACTCAAGAATATCCTTACCACTTACTAGGAGATACTTATGGATTCCTCATGATCAATCATAAAAAAAAAACATACATAAAAAACACAAAATTCAAGTATTTTACTCAAATTAAGAAAACCAATTTCTAATATTTTCACATTATTGTTGTTGTCATATACAAAATAATTAATCGTGTTAATTATTGGAATTGTGAAAATGATAATAGAAAACTAGCTTAATTGACCTCTTTTCAAATGAATAGTAATAAAGATCATCAATTCTTTGATTTAATAAGAATGTTGATACGATGAGAACTTATATTAGATTACAACTGATGAAGATAGATAATTTTTTTTTATTAAAGTAGAACAATTTTGAAATTATATTATACCACATCACAATTATAAATTAGTGTCTTTGTGAAAGTAATATCTTTTTTATTTAATAAATCTCTCTTTCACACTGGCTTTAACTTAAATATTATTATCAGATTGGTGGAAAAGAGATTTAAAAAAAATTAACTTAAATATAATAAACCTAAGTTGTGTGTGTGTAAAAGAAGTGTAAAAATGAAAATACCTAAAACATGTGTTACCCTACTTTTTCTTCTTTTCTTCTTTGGAGAAATGCGCACATAGCTTTCTGACCCCACATGTTGGAACGTTTTGCAAACTTTTTCCTCCTTAAATTTTTTTTTTTTTTCAGCTTTGCTTTTTTTCCTCCTTAAATACCAAACCCCCATGCTTCACTTCTTCCCTTTTCCCCTTCTTTCCTCTCTCCGGTTCATTTTTTCCGACCCAACGGTTCACCCCTCTCCTTCTTCTTCTCACCAACAACAATGTTCTTCCACCAAGAACCCGAACCGGTTCACTCCTCCTGTTTCCCGGTTCTCCAAACCATGTTCACGCCCGCCGAAATAGAGGAGCTATTCTCCCTCGTTAACGAACCGCCGAGCCCGGAGTCCGGTTCGCAGGGCTCGAACCGCGCGGTCCGGTCCACGCACGAGAGAAAGCTGCGGCGAATGCAGTCGAACCGGGAGTCAGCCCGGCGGTCCCGCTGGAGAAAGAAGCGGCATTTGGAGAACCTCACGAACCAACAGAACCGGTTCAGAATGGAAAACCGAGAATTGAAAAACCGGTTATTCTTAACCATGCACCAGAATCTTCTTCTCTCCGTGGAGAATGAACGGCTTAGATCCGAATCCTTGACCCTTATGGCTACACTCTCAAACCTTTATCAAATTCTAGGCATTTCACAATAGTGTCACTCGTAAACTAAAATGTAACAACAAAATTAGGGCATGTTATTATGTGTATATGAATATGACGTCGTTTAGCGGCTTACTATATAATAAACTAAGCTCTTCTTCATAATACTAAATACCCCCAACATCAAATTTGTGTTGGGTGCATGTGTTAAAGTCAGAAATTAAGCTTTTCTATAATTTCGTGAACCTTTTTTTCTTCTTTTATTATAATTTTGGAGATTAATATATATACACATGCATGTGGTGGTTTCGAGAAACCCCACGTTGTTGGAAGAGGAACGTAGAGAGATTTGTAGGGTGTCTATTTTTTGGTCGTTGCCACTTTGTTTTGTCTTAGGTATAGCTTTTGTAATTACATTTGTAAGAGATTCATTAGTGCACAAATCAATGAGAGTGGTGAGTGACAATTATTTGACTCTCTATGGGAATCTTAGAAGAATATATATATATATATATATATATATATATAATGTTTTTTTATTAATAATAAAGAATATATAAACAAGAATCAGGTGATTCAACTCTTAAAAAAAGTATGAACAATCTAATCGTATAATACCTTTCCATCATTTCAGAAACAAAACAACTCCTGATATATTCTGACAATAACATGACACAAGTTAACCTCCAACATCCCAATAAAACGATTACAGAACGAAACGCCAATCAGAAAACGAAAAACTAGTTGAAAAAAACTTAGACGTGAGTAAAATTCAAACCTTCAATTGAAAAAAAAAAAATATTTAAAAAAATCAGAATTTCTTCATAAAAAATTATTAAAATTATGTAATTTTTTGTGTGTGTGTTTTGGATTTGGATAATGGTGAAGTGGTGTATTGAAATGTTGATTTGACTATGAGATGGAGTGGAGGAAGATATTTGGTTGATCATGCCTTCTGCCATGTCCAAAAAGAAATTATTATATATTAGAAAAAAATAAAATATTATATGAGAAAAAAGGAAAAAGAAAATAAAGAAAGTTGCCCTAGAAAAAGGTGATTATAAAAAGGAAAAGAGAGGTGTGGCCAAAATTTTGGCAATGAGGTCATAGAGGACCCCCCACATGTGAACAACTCCTAATTACTTTACTTTCTTTTTCTCAAAAGAAATGAAGTTATGTGAAAAATAGTTTCATAGTAATGTGATATTGCCAACAACAATCAAACCATGTTCATCGAATTAAAAGTTTATTTTAAGTGCTTATATATTTCGATTGTTTCAATAAAACTTTATATTTCAGTTCATGTATCACTTCACTTTTTTAAAAACGAGTTATCCTATAAAAAGATAAGAGTTGAATGTAAATAGAAACTTGAACTATTTTTCTGTTTTTTAGAAATATACGTTTACACTACTTTTTCATATCTTAAATTAATTTGTAAAAATTATTTCCTATACTTTCACTACAAGAAAATTATGAAATAGAAACCAATTTTTAGAGACCAAAATAATTAGTTGCAATAGTAACTAAATTAGAGATCATTTTAGAAACTAATAAAAATTTTGGTTTCTAAATTAGTTTTTATTATTGTTAAATCGTTTCTAGATTGGTATCTAATTAGTAACTAAGGTTTTAGAGACCAAATTTAGAAATTAAATAATTGGTAGTTAAAACCTTGGTTGCTAATTAGATACCAATTTAGAAACTATTTAACAATAATAGAAACTAATTTAGAAACCAATTTTTTTCTTAGTTTCTAAAATGGTCTCTAATTTAGTTAATATTGAAACTAATTATTTTGGTTTCTATTTCATGATTTTCTTGTAGTGTTTTTTTTTTTAAAAATAAATTTTTAAATTAAGATAATTTTAACTTCTACAAAATTACTCTAAAAGTATTTATAGTTATAGAATAAGTCATTAAAATAGAAGATCATAATATGTTATATAATTTTTTATGATATAATTAACAGAAAAAATAATATAAATTTAATGCATAACTTTTTTTTGTGTGTGTGTACATTGATTGATTGAGAGAATCATTTGATAATTTTTGGGTTTAAAGACATAAACTTTTTATTGAATTACTAATAGTGGACAATTGAGATTGATTTTGATAGTCAAAATTGATTGAAAATGATGGTCATCCCTAATCATCGTCATTATTATCTTCTTAACACAGTGATTAGTAAGTGATCTAATCCAATTTTTTTCATCCGAAAACATAAGAAAATGTTATTCAATATTCTTTATTTATACAATAAAACTCGGACATGTTTCACAAATTAATAAACGAGTCTAATTAAATAAAGGTGTATATATAATCTAATTGGTTTAAATTTATGTTTCACAAAATATTATATTTCTCTTATACAAATCATAAAACTTGGACCAATATTAAGTCTTTGACATAAAGAATCTATAGATGGAACCAAAAGTTGCATTTGTTCAATGTTTTCTAAAGTTAACTTTTTAAAATTCAATAAAAGTAAAATGGATTTACATATGAAGAAAAGGTGGAACAGCTAAACATATCTACCTTAGAGAGATTGGATAGATGGGGCAAATTTTAATATATATATTAATTAGAGAAAGTACTTTAATTAGAAAAAAAGTTAATTTAAAATATATAAACAGAACCATCTTTCTCTTATAAATCATTCTTGTAAAATTAATTAAATTTAAATTTATTTTATAATATATATATATATATATATATATATATATTTTATCACAAGAACATAAACTATTTCAATTAATTATCAATATTTCGTGGATAAATTTATTTACTCCGTGTTAAATTGATTAATTCAGATTATGATTCTTGGATAGATAAGTAATTAAAGATATTCTTTTACGGATAACAATTTTATTGTTTTTTTAAATAATTAAAAAAAATATTTTGTGAAATTTACAAGTTAATAATGTTTTAAACTGGGAGTGAATTGTCTTTCGTGTTTGATCTCGATATTAGATCTTGGTTAGAGAGTATTCGCAAAAAATAAGACATTCCAAAGTTAAAGTTAATGTTGATATATAATAGTTGAATGTGATAAATAATATTAATAAATGTATATATGTATAATGTTGGTCAATTTATTTATAAGACTGAGTTGAACTTTCATGTTTATGGACTTTAAATTAACACTCATTTTCATTTTTTTTATTGGCGATAAAAAATAAATAAATGGGAACCACTTCAGGGGTGGTTCAACCCTTATACATAAAAGAACAAAACACCTTACCATACTCCTACCACGAAACGCCTACATGATTATCTAAAGAACAACCAAACTAACCACAGAAAAACATTCATTTCCATAGTTAATTCTCGTATTAATATCACACCATATACAACTTTCTCTTAATTTATTTTTTCTGTACTATATATTTATTCGAGTATTTAGTTACTTATAATGATAAGTCTGGATATTGACCAAACAAATATATGTCAACAAAATTGTTTTTTTATTTAAATCCAAAGACTTATTTTTAATTTATACGTAGTTCATCCATCGATTATGCAACTATCACTTAATATAAAATTTCACATGATAACTTATTTTCTATTGTTTATAAACTAATAATAAAACTTTAATGATAATAAATTATTATTATAAATTAATACATCAATTTTTTCTACTGTGCCCTTTGATTAAAGATACATCCCACTCCTTCTAAAGCAAGGTACAGATATATCCTTCAACCTTATCATGCCTCATGCAACCCTTTAAAGCTTTTCATCTGAAATAATAACTTTGAAGAAGATACCAACTCATTTCTAAGGAGATTTGTTCATAAAAGAGAACAGATATCATCTTTTATCCTAAATTTTACTTTTCTTTTATTTTTTTTTTTCAGACAGAGATAAATTTTATTACAACAAAAAAAAACATTAACTTTCACATACAATCAATTTGAAAAGGAGTAGTAACATCATTAATTAAAGTTGAGGAACTATAAGACATAAACTTTATGTTATCTTTTGATATTTTTGTCAAATCTTTCATTCTTCATTAGTATTTGTCCAATAACAAATCAATCACATTCATGGATTATGTGGATCATAAAAAAAAAGTTCTTACAATTTTCATCTCATTAAAGAGATGAGTTATCTTATTATAAGGATAGTGTTTTTTCCTTGGCCACTAACAAAGCAGCTTCTAAATTAATATCATACACATTATATTCTTTTTGTTCATTTAAACATTAAAGTAACTTTATAACTATATATAACTACAGCTGTCATCTATATTATTTTTAAGAAGATAGAGTTTCAAAGAGATTCATATGTTCATAGGTTAAGAATTAGATATTAACATTGATGTGTTCTACGCATCATTCTCTCTTAAATATAAGAAAATCTAAAATAATTAGTGAGAGAGGTTTTTTATAGATGTATAATTGAAAAAAAAAATCAATTAATTTTACTTTGAGATTTTAAACATGAATTGTTTCATTAAAAAAATAAAGACTAAAACATGAAAAACAATGATATTTTAAATAAGTGTTCTTCAACCCAAATTTATATTTATTAAATATTTCTTAATTCATAATGGTAGTTAAATGTAACAATATAACATAAATTAGAACAAATGACAAACACATAATAATAAGATTATATTGAAGTAAATCTGTACTTTGATGCAAACTAATGTTTGGTCTTGGATCTCTGCAAAATTCCGATATACGTCGGTTCCCTTTTTCAGTTGGTGTTTGGAACCTTTGGTTTGTATACGACTGATTGCCTAATGTATTTTGGATTTTTAGTATGAACAATGTTTATGCTTGTTTGTCTGGTGGTTACAGATAGATGCTGGTCTTTGTATGTATAAGGGTTGATTCACCCTTAAAGTGGTTCGCATTTATATATTTTTGTTATTGCTGTAAAAAAAATAAAAAAATGTTATAATATTAAGGATACACTACTCATCAGCCATACAATCTATATGTAATTTGTAAAATAAAAATTGCGCACTTTTCAACCACAATGATAAAATGAGAGATGAAGAAGATCAGAAGAAATAACGGGTAAGTAGTACAAAGGGAAAATAAAATCCCCAAGTGAATTAAAAAATTGTAGGTAGAAATTGTGATGTAGTAAATGTAAAACGAATAACAATTTATGTATGTAATTTGTATATTTAAACAATGGAAAAAGTAAAAGAAAAAATGTTTTGTAGTAAAAAATGTATTAAAAATTGAATTAAAATTTGGGTTTTTTTTTTATTTGTATGAGAGATAGAGAAAAATAAAAAATAATGTATGGGGGAAATAATTTGTTTTTGTTATATTTTTTTTGGAAATAACGTCTTCCTTCTTCAATATACACTACAAGAAAATTATGAAATAGAAACTAATTTTAGAAAAAAAAAAATTAGTTGATATAATGACTAAATTATAAACTATTTTAGTGACTAACTAAATTTTTGGTTATCTAATTAACAACTAAGGTTTTAACTACCAATTTCTTTTTAGTCTATAAAATGGTTTCTAATTTAGTCACTATAACAATTAATTATTTTTTGTCTCTAAAATTGGTTTCTATTTAATGATTTGCTTGTAGTGATAATTACAAAAATTTCAGTACATATTTTTTTTTCCATTTTATATTTGGCACTGTATTTTTCAAAATCCTTTCAAACTTTTAATTCACCAATAGCCATAAACACCCACAAATTTTTTTAATCTCCTTCGATTTTTAAATTTTAATTTTAATTTTCTAGAAGACCAATTTATATTCCACCACACATAATTTTCAATTTTTTTCCTCAAGCCATTTCAATTTTATTCTCCCCAGTTTTATTTCACATTTTTAAATCAATTTTCTACATACAATTTTTTTAAAATTATTTTATTATATTTTTTGCACTCTTCTTCCTCAATCTCCTACTAATAGCCAAAAAAAAATAAAATCACCAAGCCTTTCCTAGAATTTGACATCGGAAAACAAAATTTTAGTGTAATTTTAGTATCCAAAATCACAAATAAGACGGGGTTTAGAAAAAAAAAATATTATCTTCAAGCAAGAAAAAATAGATAATCTATGAATGTTTGATATGACACAATTGAATGTATGGGTTTGGATATCAAATAAAATTTCTAATGCTAATTTTTCCTACGATTGGATTTTGTGTCCAAAGAAATGTCTAAGAACTTTTGTAATTAGGAAAAAATAGCATTATATAACGATTACTTGTTTTTATATGTAAAATGCTAACACCTTCCAAATTGTATAGGAAGTTTTTTTTTGTCTTGCAAGTTTGAGAGAGAAGTTGCTTGTTGTGGATGCAGAAAGTGGGACATTTAAGTTCATCTTGGACTGGAACATGTGGCATACAAGTTCTTTGTGGCTAGTAGGAGTTCAAATGGGTCATATGCTACTAGTTGTTAGGGCTTGGAAAGTGACAAAATGATTATTACATTTACATATACCTGTTGTAAAATTGTTGTTGTAGTTGTTGCACGAATTTGAAATTGGTTTTGTGTCTTAGCTAGATAAGAGGTATGTAGAATCAGGTACATCTGGTTTTAATGAAAGGAAGATTGTTTATTTGATTAGGAAGATCTTTTTATGTGTCGATGTTGCTGTTTTGGGTATGACATTACAAATTTGATATATAATATAAAAACTAACTTATATAAAATGTTTATGTTATATGTTTAAAAAATTATAAATAAAAGTAAATAATGTGACATTATTTACTAAGTAATGTTACTCAAAATAAAATTATTCTTAAATAGTAAACCAATAAAAATAATTTTTAAAATATGAATTTCAAATTAATAGTAAGACTAAATCAATAAATATGTTAAGTAATTAATTTAACTATTAAAGTAAACTTTTTTTAAGATTTTTAAATTTAAGTAATATTCGCAAAATTAGCTTAAAAATAATTAAAGTAATATTATGAATTCTATGCACCACAAATTAATATCAACCAATTTTCACATAACTTAATCGAATTAGTAATTAATAGCAACAAAATCAACATTATATTATCCTAAATTGAAAAATTCAAATTTTTAATAAAGCATGACAAAATATGATGTGTTGATTTCATGATACATACATCTTTTGTTGATGGTTTTTCTTCATCACTTATTATCTTAGTATGGTCAAAATGTAAAACATAAATCAATCTTAAAAATATATTGAGCATTTTTGCATTTAAAAGCTGGTTTTACTATCTTTCTAAGTTTATAATAAATTATTTCAAGTTAGACCAAATCTAAATTTCACTCAATTTTATAGATAATCGATTATGAAGAGTGAATAATCGATTATGTCAACTAAATCTAAGATACTTATTCTCGTAGATAATCGATTTTTAACAGTGAATAATTGATTATGTCTGGTAAATCCAAATATGTTGGCTTTATCGGATAATCGATTATGAATAATGAATAACTAATTATCCTAGTTCAAAATGTTTTACGAGTTGTATTAAGAACATACTAATCAATTATGTTTAATTATAATTGATTATAACAATTAGTTTCCATAAAATCTTTTAAAAAGGAATCTCTCTCCTTCATTTGCAATAATTCCATACTTCTCAAATAAGAGAGTTTTGTTATTTTCTGAAAGTGTTACTCATTATATCTTGTTTGAAAGAGAAGTGCTCAAGATTCATCAAGAATGGTGATCATGCTATAGGTTTCACGGTAAATATGTTATATTTTAGGTGATATTTTTCCTTTTATTTATATGTTGTATTGGTAACTTTGCATCCGTGTTTGGTGTGTTGTTATAGGTAATTGAGTGTGTTTTTATTAGCTTTGTAAATATTCTTAAAGAGTGTTCAAAAATTCATCTCAAGTTGTTTGGATTATTAACTGGATATAGATTTGAGAATAATCGAACTAGTATACAATTTTTTTTTTGTGTTTTTGTGTTTCATGTTTTTCTCATTATCTTAAATTCTTTGTTGTTCTTAATGTTCATTGAATAGTGCATTTAATTTCTTTTATCATCAATTGTTTAACAAAATCTTTCCTTAGAATTTTGGAAGGTCTTTTTTTTAAACCAATTCATCCCCTCTTAATAATGCTTTTAGTCTTTATTTATTTTACACAAACTCATGTGAACTACTACAGTCCAACTTTTGGATGTCTAGCAATGGCAGAACATGTGGTTAATTAGTTATAGGTGATAATTTCTTGACTTACTTTCAACTTAGTCAAAAAAATATTGTAGCTTTTGGGTAATCAAGTGTGAGTCTAAGTCTGGTAGAAATGAGAAAACTGAATAAAATATAATAGAGAAGACTCACAAACTCATTATCTTAATATTTTGGGTTTGACGTGGTGTTAATCCCCTATTTAGTTTAAGTCTCATTTTTGTGGAATCTTCCTAGCAAATTCCTCCTTGAAAGATCCATAAGTGGTATTAGTCAATTGTTGAGTTAAAGGTTTTTAAGATAAATTTTATTAATCTAGTTATTTATTTATTTTAAATTGTTTGGTTGTGGCAAGTAGTTTAACTTCAACCTATCAAATTAAGAAAAAGATATTTTTTTAAAAAAAGTTACTCTTAAAACAACTTAATCTATCTATTATTTATCTATTTATTGGTGTTTCCTAATATCAATCATTGATTTGGATAACAAAGATGGAGATGCACATCGAAGTCAAGTCCCCATAGCAAAGTTACATCACCTTTTGATGATTAGTTGTTTTTTTTATACAAATGCAAAGAATCAATTTGGAATTGAGATTTGTAGCCCCCATGAAATCCACAAAGAATCAGTGTCGTGATATTAAAAAATTAAGAAAAACTTTAGTAGAAACACTCATACAAAACTAAGTGTGTAATTGGGTGAGCGTTTACAAATATTATTATCTTACTAAATTCACCATGTGCTCTTTTTTCTTCCATTTTATGTTTCCTAGTTGTCTTCTTCTATTTTTCCCATTATTTCTTCACAAGCAAGTTTTATGAACTCAGAAGAAATGGTTGTTTGGTAGGAAAGAGTAAATAAAGAGGTGTCATCTTTTGACCTAGAAACTTAGATTAGACCCATTGACAATACCATAACTTTAGTTCAAAAAAAACATTCAACACAAAAATTATTTTGGATTATTTATTAGGATGAATGATCCATCTTTCTAATGGATAAGATAGAATTATTACGAAAGAAGTGAACTTTAAGTTTAACAAACACTCGCTATGATAAGTTTTTAAATGGTTCTGATACCATATTACGAAGTGAACTTTAAGCCTAACTCAATCCTATAAAACCGGTTCATAGAGTGAGGTTTACACCCACTTATATACAATGAATTGTCCTCGTAATAACTATTTACTAATTTACCTTTTGGGTGGAAAATATAAATTAAGATGTAAATCACGATATTCTATTTAAAAATTAAAAACCTTGTTTAATTAATCTATCAAACAAAATATAAACTTAATTATATCTAAATAAGTAAATATAGAAATTATAATGTAACTTGAGTTTTTTTCGAAAGGTTTATGTTCTTAAACTTACAAAGATAAAATCTTGCAGACTTATTTTTAGCTTTTAAAATATAAAAGTATAACTTTTTAATTAATAATCTCATTACTTCCTGTTTTGAAAGCAAATAATTCAATGCTGATCACTGAGTGCAGTGGTGAAGTGGTATGATTCTAGTTTATCTTTTCAAAATCTTATAAATTTAACATTTTATGCAAGACGTCTTGCTTAATAAATAAGAAAAGTAAATAAATATATGATTTTAATACAATAATACAAACACAAATGTATTATTATATTTACTTAACCAAATATTGCCATGTCAAACAAAAAGACTTTTTAAATAATCTAGAAACATGATATTTTTTTTATCAAATAGACATTATAAAATTATTAAATAAAAATTAATTTTGTATAGTAATGATTAGTTTTTCACTCTAGATTTTTTTATAAGATAATAAGTTGCTTTTATCTCTATCTTTTAAACTTTTACTTTTTTTAAAGTTTAAATAAATAAGTGAAATTTTATAATATGTACTTTTATAATTAACATAAGTAGTTTTTTTTTCAATAAAAGTTTAAAAAGACCCACTCATAAATTTATACAAACACTAGTTGTTGGTTTGGATGCACGAAAAGAAAAGGGGAAACGTGGAATTACATTGATATTAAAATTTAGTTATGTTTTTATTTATTTTAGAGAATTTGTACAGTAGTTTGATTGATGAAGATTCTGCTAATTAATTTCATAATGAATTAGAAACGTAAGAGGTTTTTTTTTCTTGAAATTATGAAATGGCAGAAAAATTGCTAAAATTTTGAAATTAAAATTCAGATTAATGTATTTGTCGAATTACATTATTATTCATTCACGTGATTAAAAGACAAAAAGTCTCTTTTAATTCTCTTCTTAAAATGTTCTTGTTAAATGAAGAAATATAATAAACATTATTTAATAGTAAAAATAAAATTTTAATAATAAATAAGAAGAATTAATAAAATTAACAATAATAAATAATAATACATAAATGATAATAAACATTTTTATTTTTTAATTGAACAAGTTTTATTATTTTATTTGTTATTTATTTTCTCATTTTTCATCTTATGGCATGTTTTGAAGGCCGAGAGACAAGACAAAGACGCTCCTGGTTGGCCCACTTGTGCGAAGGTCCAGAAATTAAATTCAACGGTTGGGCCGCGATTCACAAGGGTGTTTCCGTCAATGCACAGAAATTCAAATGTAGTAAAAGAAAGAGAAAAGGGTCGTAGCCCGCTTTTGCATTGCAGAACAGAATCAGTGAGAAAAGCAGCAAAATGGAGAAGATCTGCGTCGCCGTTCGCCTCCGTCCTCTGGTGTCCGAAGACTCCTCCTCCGCCGCTGGAACCTTCTGGAAGGTCGAAGATAACCGCATATCTCTTCACAAGATCCACGGCACTCCTCTCTCTGCCTCTTCTCACGCTTTCGGTACGTCACTGTCATCGTCAATTTCTTTCACCTCTCCGTTTTGTTTTCAAATTTACTCTCCAATTTTCCATTCCTCACTCTTTCAGATCACATATTCGACGAAAGAAGCACCAATGCTAACGTTTACGAGCTCCTCGCCAAGGACATCATCCACGCCGCGCTCGATGGCTTCAACGGTATCCAAATTCGATTCTCGTTCTTTTCTCGCATTTACTGCTCATTGTTATTTTTATTATTTTAGTTATGATATTCGTCTTGGTCTTAGCTTAGCTCAACTGGTAACCAAGTAAACAATGCTGGATTAAGATTTAAAGCAAATTGCACCCATCATTCCAAGGATTCGTGAAATTACACAAACTTCTCCGACATTTTTAAAAGATTAAGGGTGATTATTACAGTAGTTAGAAATTTAGGTAGAATTTTTGTAGTTTTTGGAAATCTCAAGAATGGTTAAGGTAATGGATTGTAAGATTTATGGTATGCTGTGGTTGCGTAGTGTTAGGAATCCTAGATAAGACTAAGACTAAATTATAATATATAAATGAGGGTCATACTCATGTGACAAGCTGGATTTATGAGGTTGAAATAGAGATAAATCTACTTATTAAGATGATCCGAGAGTTATTTAGAGTCTATTCTAGTCAAGTTTATTGGCACTATTGTGTCACCACTATAAAGATTGTGTTTACTAAAGTTTATAATGTACCAGTAGAGAACTAAAGTTAAAATAGGGATAACTACAGCAACTATGTTAAGTTGAAATGAAGTGATTTTATGTTTAGACATTTTTCTTTAAGAACAAGTCTCATTATCAAGTTTTCTTTCCAATTCTTTCAACCAATGATCAATTTTTCAATGGACTAAACGTCTGATCATTTACTTAACCTAAAATAAGGATAACTACAGCAACTAAGTGAATAGCTTAACGTAAAGTTAATTTTGAAATGAATTGATTTTATGTTTAGATATTTTATTCTAAAACCAAGTGTCATTATCTAGTTTTCTTTTCAATTGTTTCAAATAATAATCAAAATTTCAACGGACTAAACGTCTAAACATTTACTTAAAATTACTAGTATTTCAATGTGCTTTTGGAAGATGCTACGAAAATCCAAACACTAGTGTTGTAATTAATTTTTTGTAATTTCTAAATGTGAATGTTGATTTGTTGAGATCATGTCGCATGCTATGCTCAGGAACTGCATTTGCGTACGGGCAGACCAGTAGTGGCAAGACTTTCACCATGAATGGTTCTGAAACTGACGCGGGAGTGATTCCTCGGGCAGTTGGAGACATATTTGGGACAATTGAGACGGTAGGTTTAGTACTTAGTACGAGATTGTTTCAGTGTGTTAAGTTTGTGGTTATTTATGTAAAGTTGATGTTTGGTTCATCCAATTCGGTGCCTCAGATGTCTGATCGAGAGTTTCTGATACGAGTTTCGTATATGGAGATCTACAACGAAGAAATTAATGACCTTCTTGTTGTTGAAAATCAGAAATTGCAAATTCACGAGAGTTTGGAGGTTGCGTAGTTGCTATATGCATTCTTTTCAAAATTTGATGTGCGTTCACACTATAGAAAATGTATGGTATAAATGGGCTGACTTTTGTATTTTAATTTTTGCCAGCGTGGAGTATTTGTTTCAGGGCTGAAAGAGGAAATTGTAAATAATGCTGAACAAGTGCTGGATCTCATTAAAGCAGGGGAAGGTTTGTATTTATACTGATACATTCTTATAATTTTCTCTGAAGTTTGAACGTATATGCATGCTTAAGTTGATGATTGTTCTTTGATATTTTTACAGTTAACAGACATTTTGGTGAGACAAATATGAATGTAAGGAGTAGCAGATCGCATACAATATTTAGAATGGTATCCCTCAAACTTTTTATTTGCGATACTTATGTTTCTCAGAAAACCTTTCCTCATAAGATTACTCCTACCTAAATGATTTGTTGAAATGAAATATGCAGGTGATTGAAAGCAAAGGGAAGGATTCCAATGATTGTTCAATTAATGATGTTGTTCGAGTTTCAGTCTTGGTTTGTATTCTTTTCTCACACTTTCCTTGTATATAAGAAATTCTTACTAGTGATTCGCATGCTTATTGTGGAGTTTGTGGAATTAGAATTTAGTAGATCTAGCTGGTTCTGAAAGGATTGCCAAGACTGGAGCTGATGGAGTACGTTTAAAAGAAGGAAAATACATTAACAAGAGCTTGATGGTTTTGGGAAATGTTATCAACAAACTAAGTGAGGGTTCGAAACAAAGGTATATAGTTATTTGCCCTGCCTCCTGTGCAATATTTTAATTTTGGGAGCTTTTTAGAAGATAATAATGCTCCGCCCCTTTTTGTTTTATGGCAGGGGGCATATCCCTTATCGTGATAGTAAATTAACTCGTATACTCCAACCTGCTCTTGGTGGTAATGCCAAAACGTCAATTATTTGCACTATAGCACCAGAAGAGGTAGAGGCTGTGATTTCGATTATACGTTGCTCTTTTCATCTTCTTGAGATCGACAATATTTTAATACCAATATTCGTTAATCCATTCAGATTCACATTGAAGAATCAAGGGGAACTCTTCAGTTTGCCAGTAGAGCCAAACGCATCACAAATTGCGTTCAAGTGAATGAGGTCTGTGTATTTTTATGTACTTGAAGTTTACTATCTTATAACTTTTACCCTGTTAAATTTTATTTTATCTCCTTAAAGTTTCATGTTGCTTGTTGAATATGAAGTCGGTGTAGGCTGTGTACGTGAATATGTAGTCCTCGGTACCATTAATTGTGAAATGTTAACGTTTTACAATCGTAAGTTTCCACCGTGCTCATCTTACTGGGCATGCGTTTTATACATACTGGTAAGACTTGCCCGACAGGGTATTAGCAGACTAGAGTGAATTGGGTCAAGCCTGAACTTTTCTCTACATTTTACTTGTTTTCCTCAGGGAATAGTTAACATAGGTACTTCAATAATAAATCTTCAATTCCTTCGAAGATAGCTATATGCGCATAGCGTGTGCTTTCATGTGCATCTGTACTTGTTTCTAGCCTATATTTGGCGACTGTGTCTTGACAACAGAAATTTTACAGATATTGACGGATGCTGCCTTGTTAAAACGGCAACAATTAGAGATAGAGGAACTGCGTAAGAAGCTTCAGGTAATCTTCTCCTGATGATAATCTGTACATTCAAAATAAGAAAATGTTACATAATAAAAGTTTCTTTTCAGGGATCCCATGCTGAGGTGCTCGAGCAACAGATTCTTAATCTCAGGAACGATTTGCTGAAGGTAGGTCTGAACTCTCAAATTCCTACGCACTATGCATAGTTAGAGTTCATTCTAAAGCATTACCATGAACTCTGTTCTATCTTTTTGTATTAATTAATTAACTATCTGCTTATATCTCACTGTACAGTATGAAATGGAGCGTGGGAAACTTGAAATGGAACTGCAAGAGGAGAGGAAATCACGTAATCAATGGATTAGGGAACGGATGAATTTTGATAATTCTACTACGAAATCTTTCTCAGACTGTGGGACGAACGACAGTCAGGTGAACCTCGTTTATCTGAATGATCATTATATCTGTATGTTAAACTGAATTGCATAATCACTTTTTTTCGCATTGGAACAATTCACAGTTTTCCTTTCTGTACCGCGTTATAGTTAGCATGATTTTCATTCTCACTTTTCCTGATATTTTAACCATTTTATTCATTAGGGACCGGGATTTTTGAGGCACGGATTTATGGAAGAGTACAGTGATATTGGTAGTATATCTCAAGGAGATATTTTCAAATCTCCGAAGGCAGATCCCAGTGCTTTTGTAGTCAGACGATCAAAGTATTCAACGTTGCCAGATCAAAGCCCCCTTCCAGATGCTTTCTCTAACGTGGCTGATGAAGATATGTGGTTGAAAATGAACAACGGTTATGTTGCAGACCTTGATTCCCTTCAAACTACTCCTCCCACCAACAGAAAAGTTCAGTCATTCCCAACAATTGATACAACTCCTGTGAGTACATATGTATTGTTTTATGTGCTCTTGCATTTCTATTGTTTCGCATCCATCCACATCTTCCCCCAAAGGGAAAAAAATAAAGAAAATGGTAGCGCTATTCTGTTTGCACTGGTTGTCCTCCATAACTGAAGATACAAGAGAAGTCTGTGTCTAGACATACATGGTGGAGATTATATTTTTACTTTGTTTGGTTGATGGATTTTGCAAAATTTCCGTTGTTGTATTCTTGTTGATTTCACCATTTTGGCCAAACGGTATTCAACAATTATAGACTCGCTTGATCATGATCATGTGTTAAAAGGTTTTACCAAAACTGGAATTTGTGCAAACCATTTTTGTAGTTCAAATGTTCAGTAAGTTTACGGCCGTGGCTTGCGCGTGGCTTTTAATTAATGCATATTATGATTATGATATCAGTATATTTTTTTTATTAAGTAGTATATGATGCATTTCTTTTGGCAGTTGTTACTTAGTTTCGTTTGACCTGTGTTTGTCAGGGTTGTACTAGTGAAATTGAGAAGTATGAACAAGAGATTCAAGATTTGAGGAGACAACTAGAACTAGCTAAAGAAAGGATAAATGAACTCGAGGTCAGTATCTGATAGATATCCTATCTCAATCACATTTGTGAAACTTTAATTTTGACTATAGAATTGTGATCAATCTAGAAGATCACTAAAAATATTGTGCAACTTGATTTATGAATAAAAGGGGAGAATTCTTCCAGTATGGTGTTACAAATTACAATTATGATAATTGTACATATTGAACATCCATAAAATATCCATTTTTGAACTACTGATAAGAGATATAAAACATGGTTTCTTTAGAGTCGACCATCCATAAAATACTAATATATTGAGCTTCCTTTTTTAATAAGATTTAAAGAGATACCATTGTATTCGTCTCATGTCATTGTTCGGCATAATGTTATGTATTATTAGCATTTGCTGTTTGAGCTTCTTTTTGTAAATCGGTATTATGGTTGGCTCTATGTTAATTACGTGTGTGAATCCAGAAGCATTCAAAGGAAGTGCCATCAAGCAAGCACTTAATGAGCGAAGCACCAAAACATCAACAAGAAACACAGCTAATTCATGAATTGCCTCTGGGGTTATCTGAATCTGTAGGAAATTTCAAAGATGGCTTTGAGGAGGTTTTGTTGGCAATGCAGGTTGAATGAGTGCACTATATCAGTCTTTTTGAACTTTTTTTGCGTGATCATTTCAAGAAACACTAAAGTATTTTTCTCTTGTGTCCTAAACAGAGATGTGCATCGGGTGGCACACTATCGACTGAGAAGATACTTTCAACCGTGAGTGAAATTGGAGCTGATCTATTTGCAACTTTGGAAGGTCATTTTGCAGTGAATATGGGTAGTCAAAGGTCTTCCACTGGAAACTGTACTGTAATCAATGGACAACAAAAAATGTTTCGCGAGAGGATTGACAATATAATTACATCACTGGAGTTATGGAAAAGCTCAATAACAGAAGGACAGGAGAAGAAACAGTGTGAACACAAGGTAGTTGTCTGCTCACAAATATCAAGATATCAATCATCAATCATGGTTTTATTCTTTGTCTTATTTTTAGGGCATCTCCTGTCTTCTTTGAGAATTCCATTGCCATTAGTACAATAGTAACTGAAACCTTGACTGGCACATGTCCAGTAGCTGAAATTGAGGAAATGATTAAGAAATTATAGATATATAATAGCTTTACACGGGATTGTCCTGTTTTTAAAACGATAAAAATCATCTATGATTAATTTATTCTACTTGTGGAATATGTGTATGATATAAGAATTGTTAGAAATAAAATGTTGTTTAACCAGTTCCCCTCATGGTCTCCTTGTTGCAAATAGTACATATACATACCCTTCGAATTTATAATTGTATGTTATTTTCTTTATTATACTAGTCATCAAATGATGGCAATATATTAGAGAAATTACTATTGACAAAAATTAGAAATATTACAAGATTCCATTTTCTTTGTTAGAAGCAAGTCTGTATAAGAGTTGATTTGATTCATATTGTGCTAGCTTGTCCATATGAATAGTTAGGATTACCAAAGTCAACTTGTTGAATGTGGTTAGAGCTTAGGAATTTCTATTGGGTAGGAATAAAAAGTCAGGTAAATCACTTTTGTATTGATTTCTCTTTAGCTTTTTATAGAATCAAATGCCATTGAAGAGAATTGTTGAGAGATATTAAAACTCAGGCTGAAGGAAGCCCAGTCTGCAAGATATTTTTCCTTAGTTTATGCACAAATCTGTGTACTCAGATTTCTATAGACTACCATAGGTGAACATATAGAACTGCATTCTAGCATAAAATGAGACAAAGCATGGTAGGTTGTTCTTGATTATCCTAAATTAAATTTTTGTGACAAAGGGCTCTGATTTGGGAGGTGAAACTGCTTACTCAAAGGAGGATTTATGTGAAAGATATGAAAGCATGGAAAGGGAGTTACAGCTTTTGAAGGTCGAAAGAGAGTCTTTGCTGCAAAAGTTCTCTGAATCATCTGAGAAACTATCAGTGGTTTCCAGCCAAAAAGAAAATGTTTTGAAAGATTTAAATACTGAAGTGCTGAGAAGGAAAAATCTAGAAGGGGAAGTTAAGCAGTTTGCTGCAGCTTTTGCTAGTCGTCAGGAATCACTCATTTCCTTTCATAGTGATCTTAAGACCAAAATTGAGAAATGGAGAACCCAGACTCCAATTTCAGTGCCCAAATCTTTTGGGTGAGTAGTAGATATGTTGTGAATATTTGAGTCTTGAGCAGTTCATGTATTTTTATTCAAGGATTTTTAAGTTTGTATTTATTTCAGTACTTTGCTAGTACTGATATCATAACCTATAAAAAAAAAGTATTTTCATTTTCTCTTGCAAGTGATGCTAATAGCAGACTTGCGTTGTGCCCTTGTTTTTCTTTTAAAAATTAAATTATAGCTACACAGATGCTCAATACAATAACTTATGTTCAATTATATATGTTGTCATTCTTAAGTTGTTTTTTATACTATTTATAAGTAATATTTAAATTGTTTATATATATATATATATATATATTTTAGAATGAAAAAACAAGTTACACTTTTTTTTTATTCTCCAACAAAAAATGTTTAACATTCTATTTGATAAAAAATATTAAAATGAATAAATCGTATCATATTGATATAATTTTAATTTAAATACATTAAAGTTAGGTTATTTTAACACGATTTATTTATAATAAATTTGTACATTGATAGAACTTATTTAAATATATTTTTAAAATTTTATCTATTTTAATAATTAAAAGATAAAATTATCAAATTGGTAAAAACTTCTCACTTGTTTGTATGAATTGAGTCAAAATTTGTTGAGTTGATTTGGCTGAAGGCAAAGAAATTAACATATTTAGTTTCCATATGTTTATGAATAAAGTGGAGTCAGAAAAATGATATTAAAATAAGTAGCTTGCGAGTAAGAAAGAAAGTGAGAAAGAAGGTTTAGATGATAGTAAATTGAATTAGATTTTGATTTGCAGTGGTTGTATCCATCTGAAAAGTTGGTACCATTTATTATTATTGCATCACCTTTCATCAAACTTCTACTCCTAACCATGCCAATTGCACTCTACACAACATCTACGTATATATTTTTCTGTAGGTTCAGACTCTTTTTTTTATTATTATTATTATCTATTTGTTATTTGAAAAATGTTTGATGAATACTCATAATCTACTTCTCATCTAAATCTACCTTTATATAGAAAAAAATAATATAAATTTATAAAATATATTATGTGATAAGAAAAGATGTGTCTTTCAAAAAATGGTACATATGATTCATTTTCCTTATGATTGTCTTAAAAATCATAAAGACAATTTTTTGTCAGATCCGATGAAATTATAACATGCACCAATTTTTTTTTATATGAAATGATAAAAAGGCCTCTAAATAAAAGGAGATGTCAAAATACATTTTGATTTTTTTTATAAACACTTTTTTGGATTTAGATTTTTAAAACACTTTTTTGTTCTAAAATCTCTTTTCTAGAATATGTTTGTAGAATTTCTTTTCAAAACATATTTTTTTGCATGTTTTTCTGAAATATGATTTTAATTTTTCAATTCTATTTCAATTTTTTTTCAAAACACAAAAATCTAATCCCAAGATAAATTTGTTTAACTTCAAATTTTTAATTCCAGAAGAAAAAGTGTTTTTTTTTTTTGGAAATTTTAAAGTACATTGGATGAAGGTCATAAGATAGAGGAAGAATTTTCCAATCATAAATAAACTTCAACCACCATTTTATATTTGACATCACACAATTTTTTATTTTATGTGTCTATGCAATTAATTTCTAAATAGGTGTTATGTTTTGCATACTATTTTTGTCCTACAACAACCCTAGTGTTTTTTGGAATCCTATGAGGAAGTCCTTAAGCAGTGATGAATGTTTGAATTGAATGCTGTACCCTCTTTTTGTAGGGTTTCATTGTTTACGCCAAACATCATTGCACCTTCACAATGCCCTAATTGGAAACTTAGTTAGTTGGTTGATTTTCTATTTATTTATTTCAGATATTATTATAATTTTTAAAAACAAATAAAAATACTAAAGATTTTTCAAAATTTACAATGTATCAAAATTTCCTCATTTTTATTTTATGTTTTTTAAATAGTTAATATTTTTATTTATTTTCTTTTAATTTAAATAACATTTTTTTTTCTAATCTTTCACTTTCAGTCCTTAATCCATCCTAACAAAGGCATAAATACAACCACCAATTTTATTTTGCTAAACTTAAGAATGAACAACCAACCAACCAATCATTTTTGCAAGAAGAAAAAGAGAAAAAAAAGTGGTTTACATAGATGCATGGTGTGGACCATGTTACGTGTTGAAAACAAAATTTCAGACAACATTAATAATGTACAAATTGACCAAAACCTCAACCAACACATGTTTCGAGATCAAGTCATGGAAATTATTTGAAAACGCATTAAATAAACTATAATCAACAAGTATAAGAAATTCGTTGCATTAATAAATGTGTTTATTATGATATTTTTTTCATTTGTAAATAATCACGGAGAAAATGAATAAAGATAATGGTTTCAATTTTAACAATTCAACGAAAAAAATTGAAATCATTAAGTGAAGGAAGAAGGTGAATAACCAAAAAAGTTACAAAAACACAAAATAAAACCGTAGAACATCTTTAATTAAAAATAATTTGAATTGTGAATTTAGATAATAAAAACAACACGACAAGGGAAGCTCAACTCACAAAGGGTCATAAAAGTATAACCCATGATAAGATGTTTTTGTTCACTAAAATAATTTTGTAATTATTTATTTTTAATTTATTGAAATGGTAGAATTTATGAGTTATTTTCTCTAATTTTAGGTGCAAATAATAATTTGTAAAATAAAATTTAATTAGTTTATTTCAAAGTAATTTAGGAGCTAGCTAGTAGTACGGTTAAGAGGAGGAAGTGCATTTAAAGCTTTAAGGATACAAAAAGAGGGTAAGGAAAACATAATCAAGCACCACCCCACTTGAGAGTTTTGGTAATTTGTGTTTCATTAGGGATTTCAATTTCAATTTCAAAATTTTCCCTTAGATTTTCGGCCAACACCTTAATAGTTTTTTTTTTATTTAATTGTATTACCTTTAATATTTGAGATAATTAGTCCAATAAATAGTCATGCTTAACCTCTCTAAAGACATTCTTGAAGTATATGAAATTGAGAATAATTTTGAGTAATTGAATGTGTGAAGAGTTTTTTAGAGTCTTGTTAGGAGTAAACTGATGATTCAACACTTGAAGTTTATTTTGAAGAAGAATATGATCTTCTATAAGTGTGGTGCACCATTCTTCATAATTATTAAGTCACTTAATTAAAAGTTAGATGGACTAGAACTCATAATATTGCTGGGAAGTTTGTTGGATATCACTCACAAAAGAAGAAAAATAAAAACTTGTATGAGAGTGCCATGAGTTTGAAGTATATGGTATTTATCATCAAGAAACTAGAAAGAATTTAAATATGAATATCCATTGTGTTATATGAGGATCAACCTTGATACAAAGATTTTTTTTATAGAAGACAAATAAAAAAAGCAAATTACCAAGAAATTTTAAAAAAAAAATATGTTTCACCTAATTGAAAAAGAGGAAGGAGAAAGGAAGAATAAAAACTTGGCCAAACTTCTTCCTTTATACAAAATTAAATGAATTAGAGGAGTAATATAAGGAAGGATAAGGAAAATGGATAATATTTTGAACTCTAGAAATTAACAAAGCAAGTTGAAGTAATTAAAGATTTTATTATTCAAAGTAGTGTTATTCAAAGTAGTTTATATTAAAAAATAATCATTTAATTGGTTGCTATTTATGTTGTGCATATATAGTTAAATCTTATCTCTCATTCTTGTAATCGCGTTCTCTAGTAACCATAGTATATTCAAAGCCAAATTATACAAAGTATCAAAGCAAACAACCTAAAATACATTAATGAGTCAGAATGATAATTGATGGAAGATGAAGAATAATACCTTGAAACCAATTGAAAGGTTGCTGGAGACCTCACATAAAAATAAAAACATTTTATAATATATATATATATATATATATAAATGTAAATCTCACTTTATGAACTAACTCTAAAAGGTTAAGTTATGTTTAAAGTTCATTTCTCAATAAAAGTAAAAACAATATGAAATTATAAACTCTAGTAGACAAACTAATAAAAAAATGATAAATTGAAGACAAGAAGAAGAACATGATCCACTATTCTTTGTCTACTGCACCTAAATATCATAATTATCAATTTGATAAAAGTTTCAAATACAGGAAACTGTGTTACTTCAAATTGATAAGCATATTTTGGTGTTATATGTGAAAAGAAATAACTTTTAACACCTTAAATCTATTTGTAGAAAGAAAAATCTCCAAATATGTACTTGGTGCCGAGTGAAATCTTATATAATTTGAGAAACTATCTAACAAATGGAATGTAAATGTTATTTTAATATGGTTTGAAAAAATATATATAATTATTTGTTCAATAACAATAATAAGCTAAAAAGGATATCAAGTGGACTTTTAAATCCCTTCAATCTTATTAACAACTATATTATTTGACATGTAATTAGTTAGTTAATACAATGAGAAATATAGTGAATTCATACATAATCTTGCACTGATTGTTGAAAATATGCGACTAATATATGTCATAACTGTGACCATTTTATTATAGTTTACACAACGCACGTAATAACCACTTTAGTATGACTTTAAAATATACTTGATAAAAGACCATATATACAACAAATTTAAATTCATCCACAATTTCAACCAAATTTAGTGAAACATATTTAGGCATGTTTTGGGTCATGAAGAAAAAATAAATTCAAATACATATTAAATATTTCTTATTATCTAATTTTATTATTTTTAAATTTATCGTGAATCCAAAATTAATGTAATGATTTTCTTTCTCTTTTTAAAAGTTAGTCAAATAAATTATACTTTGAGAATTTGTTTATTATATCTGTTAATTGAAATTAAAATATATATATATATATATAATTTTGAGAAAAAAATAAAAATATTTAAAAAACATGCGAGATAAAGTTTAAGTTCTTAATGAATTTTTTATTGAAGAAACAAAATGTTAAATTTATAAAAGTTAATGTGACATGTAAATAAGTTAAGAATTTTATGAAAAACTTTAACCAAGGTTACTGATAAGATATATATTATTATTCATATCCTATACTTGAGGCAGAAAAGGACAGAACAATCAGAAGCCAAACCTTTATGAATAAAATAATTTTATATTATTATTCACTTACAGTTTTATATATAATAAATCTATTTATTATATTTTTCATAATTTTTAAGTAAGCGATGCTGTAATTTTTTTTGTTTTACATGAATAATATACAAAAGTAAATTTTATATATATTTCATATTATGCAAGTGACCACACTCGGTGTGAGAGAATTGTTTGTTTGTAATGATTCAAAGTTTCGACAATTATTATATGTTAATTTAAAAGTCTGAAATTGGAGTTAAACATTGTAAGTGTATGGAGAGTTTCAATAATCCTATATGGTTGGATTAAGATTATGATTAAGAAATTTGTTCATAAAAAAAATGTAATTTAAGAGGTAAGTTTTGTCTCATTTAGAATTTGTATCCTATCTATCTGTGTGGTACCAGAGGCTCAGAGGTCAAAAACTGCCAAAGCTTCCTTATATGGCTCTGTTCTCTATCCTCATTTTCACTGCAAAATCTTCTACTCCTTCCATACTCCTTTACTAAACCATTACACTTTCAAACCCTTCAACACAGTCACCTCAAATGGCCTCACCAACACTCAAACCACACAAAAAACTAGGAGAGTTTCTCCATGAGGAACAAGAACCTTTCATCCTAGAGGTTTACCTTTCAGAAAGAGAGTATTCCAACAGGTGGAGCTCCAATGATGGAGATTCAACCAACACTTCAGAGAAACCAACCACATCTGGCTTAAGCAAAAGGAAAAAGGGTCTTCTCCCATTTTTCCATATGCTAAAAGCCCTATATAAGAAGCTTTCTTTCCCCAAAGAAAGCAAGAGTGTTCTTCTAACCAAGGTTTATGAGTATGACCAGAGAAACAAACATGAAGCTGTCCTTGAACATACCCAGCTCGATCATATTCTTCAGTTTTCATCAGATAGCAGGTTTACCATGTTCAGTTCATGCCAAGATATTGATGAAGAGGGAACCTCCATGTTGTCGCATAAACAGCAGCACTTGTTTTATTCCCACACTTTATACAACATGGTACCACAGCAGAGGTAGGACTCAAATTCTTAAATATTTTAGTAACCTCAATTTCTCACGTTAGAAAAAAAATTATTAACTGGTTTGGTTGGTCTTACTAGAAACAGAAGGCAGCGGCAGAGATTCATAGAAGGTGGTCATGAATTACTGAGAAGGATTCATGTACCAAGAGCTCCTAATGGTACGTTGTTTTCTTTGGCCTTTTCAAAAACCAAGTTCAACATGGTTGAAAATCACTTGTTCATGGTTTCCATCAATCTTTACGTGACACCTAACCAAATTTAATTAACTCTTTTCCGAGATAATGTGTCAAGATTAGTGAGAATCATGGACATATGTTGGTCTTAGATTATACAATGGTTTAATGAGTTTGTATGAATAAGATAAGATTCTTGTATCTTCTGATGGAACAGTGATTGAGAATATTAGGAGAATGCAACAGAGAAATGGTATTCTTGTGCCAAAGAAAATGAGAGGGGAGTCGTTGTTATCAGCAGCTGGTAGGTGGGGTGGTTTACTTGAAGAGACAAAGAAGAAAGAAGAGGTTGTTCTTCCAGGGACGAATGATGTTTCTCAGATGTTGAAATCTAAAAGGGTATTGCATAGGATAAAGAAGATGCTGTTTGATTGTGTGAAAGATATTGCCATAAGCCTTCCAACAGAAGACGACAGAAAGAGAGGTTACAGACAATTTATGGGGCCTCTACAGATTGGAAAGCTCATTCGTCAGAGAACAAACAAATGGGACCAACAAGGTGTAGCTGTAGGTGGAGCAAACCTCACTTACTTATTGACTTTGGATTACTTGAATTCACTCGTGGAATGGAAAAAGTTCGAACCCCACGTCAGGGACATTAGCATTGAGATCACCGATGCAATTTTAGATAACATCCTCAATGAAATTGTAATAGAAATTATTGGAACTTCCACACCAAATACGTAACACTTCTTCAAATGTCTTGCACCTGAAACTTGGCTAATTTCCTATTTATCGGCTGGAATGGTAATATTGCACGATATTTCCTATCTAATATCACTTAGTTTTATTAATTAATTTATTAAAACACTTTTGATCAGAACTTGGCATCAATGGTGAAATATGTATTGAAACTAAAATCTCAATGAATCGAAAGAAGTTTTTAAAGGTAGCTAAACCGTCAGTAAATGAATAATGATCCTTTCGCCCTCAATTATGGAACACAAGTATAGTGATAAAGCCAAACTTTAATCTGATACTAACACGCGTTATTATGCAAGTTAAAAGCTTGCATTATAAACATACCACCTTTGATGTCTGCAGACTTTAATTCTTGTGGTAAAAAAGACTTGAGATGCTCTTATCAGAAGAAGATTCAACATTTATTCACAAATCATCTGCAGACACTGAGCATACAAACAAAGGAGAGTTTATGATACATTTAATTTAAATTTGCATTTGCAGTAGTACTCAGCACTCTTGGTACAAATTCCGCGGCTATAAAATTGTCGAAACTATAACAAGTACTAAAAGATCTCTTTACAATCGAGGGTGCTAAATTCACAGATAAGTAAGAAGGTGAAGGTTTTGACAAAGAAAGTGAATATTCCCTAAAGATGGAGGTGAAGTTCTTCATGTCATAACCACAAAAAGGTTAGGAAAGAACAATTAGTTTTCAACATCGTCGCCGAGCTCTCCGTCTTCAAGTTCCTCATGCCCCCCAGTTTTCCTAGATACATCCCAGTGCTCCCTCTTGTGTCGTCTGTGCCGGTTTTCAGTGTCTGATTCAGGAGAGTTTGCATGCTGCAAGAATATGCTCACGCATTTCAGATGAGATGCCTATTCCTGAAGCATAAAACATTATATGATGAAGATTGAAAATCATTTCATACCTTCCTAGACTTCTTGCGTTCACTGCCATGCCTTCGTGATTTTTTAGATTCTTCCTTGTCTTCCTTTTCAGAATCCACGTCATCTAAGCTGCTCTGATGCCTTTTCCGATGCTTCCTTTCCTTATCCTTTTCTTTTTTCTTCTCCTCTTTGTAACCATGGACTTCAGTCATGTCTTGGTTATCACTATCGGTTTCATCCTTCCTATGGCGTTCCTTTGACTTATCCTTTTCGCGTTCTCGGTCTTTTTCTTTTTTCTCCTTCTCCTTCCGTTTCTCTTCCCTTTCTTTCTCCTTTTTGACCTGCAACAATTATTTATAATGCCAAATATCACTCCAGTCTAAACCCTACAAATAATAATGAATATCAATGCAGTTCCCCGCCAAACTCGAATTGTTATAAGGTTCAAGGAAATATAAAATCTTCACAAAAAGATATTCACACGATTGTCTAAAACTGCAATCTTAGGATCAGTAGAATCTTATTCACAAAAAGATATTTTCTAAAAAACAACAAAACGAAAACCTGTGACATAAAATCATGCACCTTCTCCTCTTCACGCTTACGTTCCTTCTCTTTAGCTTTTTCCTTCAAGTATGTGATGTATTCCTCAAAAATTTCTCTGCTATAGCTTTCGTCCCCAATTGACCTATAGTGAAGAACACGATGGTAAAACATCAAAACAAAAATCCCTCCATCATGGACACGCTGTACTAGAAACAATTTCTAGGGATACATGAAACAATAAAAACTAAATATACCTGTACTCTTGAGTCTCCTCAAAAAGTGACTTGCAATCCTCCCATTTTGAGGAAGTAGTAATATCCTTAAAAAGTAAAATATGATGCTTAATATTAATTTTTTTATCCAAACAATGTAAAACATAAATGAGCACTGGTAGAATCTTAGTTTACCTTGAATGTGTATAACAGGTTAGTAAACTCATCAGCAAGGCGTTGGCGCTTCTTGGCTTCTTTCTCTTCCTTCTCTTTAGCTCTCTCTAACAACTCCTCAAATATAAGCTGCAAAAGTGAAGCAAATTTCCTAATTCTGATAATCCATGTTGCGAAGGCATAAACAACATTAAACATCTGGTTAACAGCAAACTATTAATTGAGATTTTTTACAACATGAACAAAGGGCCCCGTACTATTGAAGTTAATCTTAAGCATCATAAGGAGATTTAAATAACAATTGATAGAATGAAAAAACAAATTTTAACTTGAATTTACAAACTCAACAACTATAACTAAAGATTTTATATTTCACAATAGATTTAATTTCATATCACTACCATGCAAAAAAGGGCCTTAAAATTTCATGCAAAATGAACCAAGAGAAGGTCAAACTACAGCATAAAAACTCTACCATTGTTGATATATAATAGAGCTTGAAAAATTGTCTATAGCAACAAAAGTTAATAATAGATGTCAAAGCAAATAATGAGGTCCTGATATTGAGTTGCACTGTGATAACAGATATTGTTATCCATTTGGATACTTACTAACTCCCACACATCACATAATTTATATTTTAAAAGCAAGAAATCAAATCAAATGAAAGATTACAATTGAAATCAACCTTTAAATTGATGTCAGATATTGTTTGGCATGCAACATCTTCCAACACAGCAGCCTTAAACTCCTCAAATACTGATGTAGTCACTACAATTATCTACTTGAATGAGACAGGAGACTTGGGTAAGCATGGTTTGTCATCAAACATGCTACAGAATACAGATAAAACGCAATGAAGATCTTTGTGATGCCTACCTTGCCTGACTTAATTGTATCTTTTATGAGTGTCTTGTCTTCATGATACTGCAAAAAAATCATGTCAAAAATAGATAATTCAGAAACCACTTTCTCCACACATACACGTAAAGACTTCCTATAATCCTCTAGGTTGACAACTAGGCATTACTGAATAGATATCATAATACTAACAATTGAGTACTTCATAACCTAAATTCAGGTCATCCCAGAAATCTTCAATAATGACACTAAAGTTAAAATAAGCACTCTCTCAGCTCCTTGAATTTATTTTAAATTACATGAAGTCAGCAAAAAATACTCTAAATACAAATGGAGAGAATTTACTTTCTTCCTATTGTCTTGCTGCAATCCTCAGAGGTAATCAACTAAACATGGTAGGATTTAGTCAAAACCGAATTTCACCCCAGATAAAGATATTACCCAATCAATGACTCACTCAAATAACAGTAATCCAGCAGCACAATAGCATAGACCATAACAATATCCTTCTAGTTTCCAACATCAAAACCCGATGTATAAGCAGGTTGCACCCAACCTACAAACTTGCTCAACCCAACTCAATTACATTTTTTGAGGGTTGGATTAGATCATTAGGTTGGGTTGAGTTTCATTTAGTGCATCATATTTGATTTGGGTAATGGGTTTATAAGTTTCAAATCCAATGAACTCGACCCAATTACGTAATAAATATATAACAAAAAGTACTATTTGTCTAATAATTTACTATAGAGTAAATAATTCTGTAGTTGATCATATGAAATATTCTTTTAAGAGTACTAAGTAAATTTTCATATCACACATGTTAGTAAATATTTTATTCCTTATATCCTTTCTTGGGACCACTTTAAATGAGTTGTAAATAGATTTGTGATTATTGTTTTGATATCTTGGTATTTTAAGAATTATAGTTTATATTTATGTTTTAAGTATTATTGTGAATACCTTACAAAGATTAAAAGTAATAAAATTATTGATTCTAAGGTTTTTCTTTTTGTTAGAAGTTATAGAAGTGATCATATTTTTTTAATTATTCAACCCAATTATATTTGGATTCGGTTGCTAAATAAGAAGACAAACTCAACCCAACTCAATAAAATTTAATTAGGTTGGGTTAAAAACTACACTAAATTCAACCCTACCCAGACCACTTAAACCCTTGAGTAAAACACATCAATAACAAATGCATCAACAACATTTAAAAGAAATTACTAAAACAAATTTGAGAACCTGTTTCTCAAGATCCTCTGCAACAAGCTCAAACAAATCCTTCGGGGTGGAACCCAATGTATTTGATGCAACGGCTTGATATTGAGGTAAATCCCTGACCTACACAGAGGAAAACATACCTTATTTTTCTTTCAATGCTATTCCATCTTTCATTGTAACAATCCAATTACCTTCAAGCAATATTCTCGCCATTGAGTTTTAGCAGTAAGAATTCCAGTAGCAACATGTTCTTCAAGCAACTTGCGAAAAGCATCACGGTTTTTCCTTTCACCCCGTCGGACTCGATCCTATATCACAACCATTAGTGCATATACATACAAGCATATTGACTAAATAATAACCACTAATCATACACTTAGGCTGTACCTTCTGTATTCTTCTTTGTTCCTCCTCTTCTTTCTCCAAGTCCCGAATATAGTCCTGCCAAAGCCAATCTCAGTTCATAGATCCATCATAGATGACCAACTAAAAGAAAATATACCTGAAAAACTAGCAAGCGATCAATTTTTTCAAGTCGCAAGTATCTATCGTCGTCCTCTAGCCGATCTTGGATTTTACGCCAATGACTATTCACCTAAAATGAGATACAAAAAGCAAGGAAATGATTTAAGGATAGAGCAATCATAAGTTCATAACAACCAAAATGAACTTCATATTTAAAAAATGCACCTTCACATAATCACAAGACTCTAGAAATTTTCTATATTCAGCTATATTCCGCCTGTGCTCCTCCGCCGCATTTTCCTTCTCCTAAATTTTCCACAGAAAATATAACATTAAGAATGTCATGAAATAAAATTTGGCATACAACTATGCAAATTTTAGCCTTTCAATTTTAAAGAGCAACTTGAATTAAAATCAGGAGTTGACAGCCACAGTCTCATTGCTATATTTTATTCTAGACAAGAATTCATTCTCCCCAGTGCCAGGTGCCAATTGCCTGCTGTGCACTCTTTGGAACAAATAGAAAACAGTATTCCAGAATAAGCAAACCACTAGTCAACATTATAAGCATCCGCCCCACACACAATGTACTTGAACACCATATTAGTAGTATCTTGCCCATCCTACACAGAATTATAATCTCCATCAAAGAAAACAACCAAGCCTATGACAACATTCCACATTAAAATAGCTATTATTTTTCCCATCATGAGGTTTAGGACATGCAGGGGGGTAACAAAATAACATAAGCCCTGGGCAAGTGGGAACTGGTGAGGAAGGGAAGATGTAGCTTTGGGCTGCAACAACCTAACTTACAGAAAGGGAAATGGAAAGCAAGGAAGAGTACAATAAGGAGGAAGGCAATAAAGAGGGAAAGGGATTAGAGTTTAGTGATTGAGGTATAAGAAATTAAAGTTGTAAAAAGAACAGGGTAAAGCTCTATTTATGTAATAAATCCATTTCCTCGGTTACTTGAATCCATATTGAACAGTGGAGAACTAACGAGTGATTTTCAGTTCTGATTATTAGTCTCTACAATCCATGTGTTCACTTCATTCCATTTTTAGTTTCTTCTCACATGAATTACATAAAGTGGTTCAACTTCAACCATAATTTTAATTACAATAATGATACATACTTAATATACTTGCCATCCATGCCATGTAACAGACAAGAAAAAAAAAAACAGCCATAAACTGCACACAAAGTCAAAGTTCCTGAAAAAAGGTGGTAAAAAACAAGCTACAATGCACTGAAAAACAGGTAAACAAATTACAAAACCACAAGTCCCCTTAAATTGCATTTACAACCAAAAAAATGGCTTTTGAATAAGATGGAAAGATGCAAACTTGATCGGTGCTGAACTAAGTTAAGCTTTTCAATATATATTAACTCAATCAAATAATACAGTTCAAATTATTCCCTGTATTATGAAATAAATACACGAACAAAAATTTAAAGAGCTACAATCTGATCAAATGACCATAAAATCCACTTAGCTGCCACTACCCACCAAATAAAACAAGATTCTTCCTCAAATTTACATGTAAAGAAAATTCACAACTCTAAGCAAAATTCTTATGCAGCTTTATTGGGCACAAGATTCATGAATGCAAAGGTTCATAAGGAAGCAAAAAGTAAACATATTCTCACCTTCCTCTCAAGTTCCACCATGTAGCTTTCAAATAAATCTTCTCGGTCTCTTGGTCTTTCAACAGCATTAAATCGTTCATCATTTTCAAACATACTAATGGCTTTGCTGATTACAGTAAATAATTAATTAGAAAATTTAAGATGGATTATTTCAACCTAAGGAGACCAACTAAAAACAACTTGTTACCCAAACATGCAGAGACATACCTCCATCTCATGGAGGATGTAAGTTCCTTGCATTCCTGAAAGGATAATATGCAGAAATTATATGTAAGTAGTTAGCTAATAAAGAACAATTGCTGATAAAAAAAACTAATAAAGAACAAATTAATCAGGTATTATATTCAACATACTTCCAACATCTTTGTGAATTCTTCGCGGGCTCTTTTCTGCTTCATGCGTCTCTCTTCAGCCTCCAGCTTCTTCCTTTGGCCCAAATACTGAAGATTAAATTGATTCAATGTCACAAATCAAGACAGAACCGTTACAAATCCATTGAAAATGATGCAAACTTAAACATCAACTTCAAGATAGTGCATAAAATTTGCTTGTGAGGCTTGTTTCTCACCTCATTAAAAGCTTGTTTTCGCTCACCAAGCGTTTTCAGGGCATTATATCTTTTGTCATTGATGATTTCTCTCATTGCCTGAATTACAATTAAAAACTAAAAATTAGCATTTGCATCACAGACAAAAAAAAAGTAGAAAAATAAAAGGAAGGCCATCTACCTGTTCCCAGGTCCAATCAGACTGAACATTCACAGATTCCAGAAGCGCTTTAAATGCATTTTTTGCTTCCTAAAAGAGTATATAATTTATGTGGCAATAAATATAATGAGAAAAAAAGAATATATCTTCAAAGATTATTAATAAGAGAATTTCCATGATATGAATTCTTACCAGCTTATTTGCATATACCAAGGTTTCATCATCATTGGTTTTCTCCTCAGGTGGAATCACATTATTTTTCCCAACCTCAGCCAATGCTTTTTTAGCTTCCTGCAAGAGTCACAAGAAAAAATAATTTATAGACTAAATACAGATTCTTAATTGGACAACAAAATTAATGAGATTGTCTCCTACGAGTTTTCTATTATCAATGATGATCAGTGTTAAACTGCAGCCATGGCAAAACTGATAAGCCACAACTTCACTGCAGTTACTTAACAGGTTTCATGTGGTGGGCCATGGCAGTCACCATACTGTTATTAGGAGCCATGGCGTTGTATTTTTCATTCTCAAAATTTCAATTCACAGTAGTTGCTGTGTTTCCAGACAGGCTAAACCTTTGGAGTGATTAGAAATACAAAAAGGATGCATGGATTTCAGATGCAAAAGCGGAACACCAAGAACAGGAGCCTTCATACCAACTCGAAAACTATTTGAAAGGAAGAGATTCAGAGTATGTTTGACTGTGCTTTGGTTTTAGTTTATAAAAAAACTAAGTTTAAAACAATAGTGAGTGAGGTAGTAAGATGTGAAAGTGCAAGGAAGAACAGGGGGTAATAGAAAACTGACGTGAAATAGCAGGGAAGATGAGCAATAGAAAACTGAAAGTAGAAAACCAAAACAGAAATTTTTCAGTTTTCCAGTTTATGAAAACTTACAAAGAGACATTAGTTTTGTAAACAGTTTTCAACATTACTCTTGTCAACCAATTTTTTTTTTTGTTTTAAAAAACATCAAATATTCTACAAATATAGGAAAGAAACAGACCATGGAATACACACAAATTCCTTTACATTCATTATGAAATTTTAAGGAACTGAGCTAGGTTTGATTTCTATTTTCAAAAACTGTTTTCAGTATCACTCTATACAACGCACATCCTGGAGCTAGAACCACAAAATAAGAGAATGAGATAACATCTATCCGGTGTTTATTTCTTTTGGTTTTGAAAACAATTTTCAAATGTAATAAAAAAATTATGACAAATTAATTGTAGAGTAGCATAAAATTAATTTAGGAAAATGCTTTTGAAACAAATAAATGAGAAGGAAATCAAACAATTTTCAACATTCTGAGTTTGGTATTGAAGACAGAAAGGGAGGGAAGTGGGTGGGGTTTGGCTGGGAAGAAAATAGTGAAAACATGTAAAAAGAAGGTAGCCAGGGCCGCAAGATACGTTTCCATACAAAAAAGAAGAGTAGAAAAATGTGGAAACTATCTCACAAGACAACATAATCAATTATGTTGCAAATTAAGTAAAGGCTGAATTTTTAGGCTCCACGTAGATAATTGATTATAGACGCATTTTTATATAGTTTTTTTTTAAGTATTAATATTCTTGTAAATAAAAATAATAATAAATAAATATTAACCAGGAATATAAATAAATAAATATTAATAAGGGATAAATAATAAATAGTATTAATAAAAAATAACATAACATTTTAGAATAATAATAAAGAAATATTAATAATGAATAATAAAGAAATATTACCAATGAATGAATAAGAAGAACAATAATTAAACAATATTAATTAAAAGTAAAATTTTCAAAATTAAATATTCTAAAATCTTTTTATTTATTTATTTTACTTTTCTTCGATAAAGAAATCTATATGTCCATTCTCTTTCACCTATTTCCTCCTCTACTGCCAAACATTCGATAAAGAAATCTCCATGTCCGTTCTCTTTCACCTATTTCCTGCTTTACTGGCAAACAACATCTACTTTCACTCTTTTCTACTCTCTTTTTCTCCTTTCTTTTCTCTTCCAGTCCATTTCATTTCTCTCCACCAAGCAGAGCATAAGAATATGTACATGTTAATTAATGATAAAAACAACAATTACAATAATTACCTCAATATCTTGAGGAGAAGATCCATTCGCAGAAGCAAAATCTTGAGATGCTTGATTTTCAACACTGCAGGTAAATTTTCAATACACAAGTCATTATTGGAAAACTACAACTCAGCTACACAAGAGGGACAAAAACAATGAACATGCAGAATAGAGTTTTATACATGGGTGGCATTTTGGATAGTTGAGGTGAGTTCTCGGATAGTCCTGAGCCTCCTGCGACTAGTATAGGTGCAGCACTTGTAGTTCCCACACTGCTTGGTTCAACACCTGTTGTGCTTGAGGTAACTGTAGATTGTGAAACAGAGGTGCCAAATAATCCAGAAACCAACTGCGGAGAATCGGTTGATGCAATTGGTGTGACAGAAGATGGGCTGGAAGCAAGCCCATTTGACGTCAAAGAAGGGTTCAAGCTAGCTGCATTAGTTGCCGTTGATGTGGCTATTGATGAGACAGCAGCATTGGGTGTATCACTTGTTTCTGACTGCATTCCCTGGTTTGCAGCTTTTTGTGCCTGCTCACGAGCCAACTGAAAGAAAAAAAATCAATTTGAGGTAAGAAAAAAAAAAGTGGAAGTGAAGAAAATTAAAAACAAATACAAATATAAGCACGTAAACATTATTCACAAACCTGAAGTTCCTCTGGTATCGACCACGTTGATTGTTGTGTAACCTTATTGTAATAATACCTGAAAGAAATCAAAGCCAAAACATAACTCATTATATATTAATGACAAAGAAAGACACACATAAAAACGGTGTCAAACAATAGGAGAGAAAACAAACTTTTTTCCATCTGAAGAAGTGAATTCTTTCCAAACAGTCGATGCATCAGCCCTCTGTCACATCCAGCAGAATTAGTGGGATATGAAAATGCTAAAAGTATACCACCCAAGAAAGATCACGTATAAAGGTTATGATAATTAACCACATGCAGCGACAAGAAACTATAGGTGGGAAAACAAATAAAGGAAAGGAAACATCCCTGAAAATTTTTTAATAATATTATTGCCACAACAAATTACAATAAATAATACAAGAAAACAGAATTTGCATACTCCTACACATAAATATGTAAGCAGACCGAAGTACAATGCAGAGGCCACCACAAGATTGTAAAAAGGGAAGAGGGAAAAGAAAGAGAGAGATGGACAAAGAAAAGGAAAGCAAAAACTTGTATCTCTTCTTGTGAGTGTGTATGAAAGGACAGAAAATAAACTTGCAAAATATACAATTGATAAAAAACACCACAAAGAAAACCCTACAAAATTGCTGGAGGAAGGGGGTGGGAAGGGTGCTGTCAACCATCAATTAATGGTTTTGCAGAACCACAGCTATACACCAATCTCACATTTTATGTTTTAAGAAAAAATAAGATTGTAAATAGCAAACTGTTGCCTGCCTTGAGAAAGTGCTAATCCGCCTTCACAGTGACCATATAGAGCAGTCGTTAAAATTTCTCCTGACTTGCCATGACATCTACAAATCAGTGGAAGCACATGCACATAAAAGGATATTCGCACCATAAACCTTCTATGATCATTGAAAACATTGTAGAAATGATCAACATCCATATAAGATACTGGTTTGATTGACCACATGACACTTTCAAAGCATGTTCCACAGTATTAAAAAGTGACATTCACAAGAACGTTGACAAATTATTAAAACCACTCACCTCAATAGGTGACATCAATTCCAAAGGTTTCTCCCAACTTGATTGCCTTGTCCTCTTGTTGTAGTAATATCTGGATAATTATAGAAAACAAGAACTTCTAATTATGATTTTAAAAATTGTAAATCACAAAAACACAAGAAAAATAGATTATTTTCAAAAATAGTTAATAACAAATATACAAGATACTTAATGTTTGCTAGCGAAGCAGAAGATGATTATGTTCACCAATACCTTCTCCCATCTCCAGAAGTGTGCTCTTGCCAATCAGATAAGGAGTGCTGGTTAGTAGCATTAGTTACCTAAAGTTTGTCAGAGTAAAACACTGAGAATTGCAATAATAAGCTCAAATTTCTCAGAAATCATAATATAACAGAAGAATAACTGGCTAATCTCATCAAAAGCATCTTGGGCTACTGAGATTCAATTGGCTAATCTCAAAAGAAATTGGCCTCAAATGATATCATAACAGGAAGTCACAATTCTTTTACAACATATCCCATGATGGATACCTAGACCCAGACACATCAGAAAATGAAGCAAGCGAGAATGCTAGTTCAACCAGACCACCAATTTGGAGAGTTTACTCCAGGTATGAACAAAGACCCATAACTTCCATGAGATAGTTATTGTTAGGAGTATGGCAGTCAATATGACAATGATTCTCAGAATGTAGAGTGCCATAACTGTCATGAGTAAGTGAATTTTTTATAGTAATTTTTAGAATGTAGAGAGTACAGTACAATAACTGCTATGAGACAGTTATTGTTAGGGAATATGGCAGATTGTACAGTACAATAGAGTTAGGATATAGGGAGATAGATATTTGTGCATGCAACTTTCTGATGTTTCAGGCAGAAAGTCTCCACTCCAGTAGGAGCTTTGTGCTCTGGATGAACCTTGGTTCAGTATTTACTGAATAAAATAAAATAAGTATTACAGTTGTGGGATCCTTTCATACCACCAAATTTATGTAATGTGACTTAGTAAATTTCCTCGGGTCAGATTACTAATTACCAATAGCATATAATTCATGCAACTGTATTTGGACAATCCAAAATCCAGAGGCATGAAATATAAGGATCACATTAGCAGATTTGCTTAACCTCCGTAAAATTAAGGAACATACAGATATAATGAACTGAATAAAAAAATTCCTAATGCTTTCTTTAAAAGTTGGAGTCCCACACACATTGTATGTAAGGTCAGCCATTTGGAACACACGTGAATCATTTCATTAGTGTGGGGTGGCTTTGCTATTGCAGCAGGTGTGACTGTGTTTTGTGGCAAAATCGACGGTGGCTACAGAAGCAAGAAACCGTTTGGAACACAAGTGAATCATTTCATTGAGTGGGGTGGCCTTGCTATTGCAGCAGGTGCAACTTTGTTTTGTGGCAAAATCGATGGACACAAGCCACAGTTTCAACTTCTGGGTTAAACCTTGCCCATACCTCAGCAGATGAATTTGCCCGTTTTAACGTTTTCTTTTGCTTTTCTCTTTCCTTAAAATAACTTTGTTTTTTATTTTGGGTTTATAAATTTTTAAACTTTTCATTTTTTTCTCTCCCCTATTAATTATTGATGACATCTTTACTTTCACATTTAAGCCTTTCACCAAATCACCCCTATTAAGTCTTTTGTTTTCCCACAAAATGTTCCCCTGTTTTACCAAAGTGCCGCCATTAAGTCTTTTGCCCCCCCGCAATAACTTCCCTTTCTTACATGAACATTCAGCCCCCCTTACCTTTTCCTCTTTTTAGCTCCCACTTCTCTATCAGTTTTAACCTTTCTACTCCTATTTCTTCTCGTCAGATATTTTCACAATTATGTTCTCAATCTCTCCCACACCTCTTATTTCTTTATTTACTCTTTAATTTTGCATATTTTTCTGTTTTACAACATTATATGTATATGATACAAAACTATAAATTGTATGTATTGTTTTCTAGGCTTCGCAACAGCAACCATCCCCCTAGCTTTTTGGTGGTGGCCTGTCCGCACTGGTGTAGGAATAACAACTTATAGCACATATCTTTAGAGGGAAACATAATATAACACTGTAACAATAGAAAAATTACCATCTAATGGGAAAGAATTGGGGCCATGGCATATAAATAACAACTAAAATACAAAAAACCATAAGGAAAGGGAACTCCACCAATGTAATTCCAAACAAGCTTGGTCATATATATGTAAGCTTGTATAAACAAAAGCATTGAACTCTAGTGGAAATTTCTAAACAATGAACACAAAGTTAGTAGTACTATGCATTAAAAAATAAGTATCAATAAAACACTTACCGCATCAGTCAATGTCGCTCCAGATGATTGCAACCCAGCCGGCTGCACAGATGTAGAAGGTGCAACACTCTGAGATGCAGACGACAGCCAAGGTTGACCACCAGGAGGAGCAAGCATTTGAGGTGGATGCTGGTATTGGGCCAATGCATTTGCATTATCATGCTGCTGACCATAGGATGGTGTGAACTGAAAATGTACAATGATGTTAATGTGTAGAAGGTACTAAGTAACTCAAGAGAAACCTAGCAATCAACTACAACAGTAAAGCTTTAAAAACTAAGGCAGCACATACAGTATATGAAGAATGCGGAGCTGCTCCAGAAACAGGTAAGCCAGGCATATGATTGCTTAAGGGGGGAACAGATTGTGAATGAGGTGGAATGGATGACATTGGTCTGTTTGTCTGGATATATGGCATGGGTATAGGTTGTGATGAAGGAGCAAGATGACCAGGCTGCATTGGCCTTGGAGTCAACTGCTGCATTGGTTGAGAATATTGCAACTGTTGACCTTGAATGACAGGCATTCCCGCATTTGAAGAAGGAATAGCATGTCCTGCAGGTCCAAATTGTTGTGAATTCATTGGAACAAATGGTTGCCCTTGCTGAGCTTGAATGACTGGCCGAAACTGCAGACGATAAGACACAAGAGTGATCGCAAAATTATGATAGATTCTTAATTGTAGTTAATCTCACAAAGAATAAAAGAGAATTTGCATAAATAAGGATGAACCAAAACTTTGAGGACCCAACCATCAAAAACACTGCCAGAGAGAGTCACAGAAAAACTTAAAAATTAAAAAACATCATTTTCAGCAAAAATAAAGACAAAGAGAGTAAATACTAAAAAGGATGTCAAACATTAAGACTCCAGCTATTGCTTGTATCACCATTTGACATTCCCATAATCAAAGCATGTATGTCACTAGACACAATCAGCACAACCAAACAAATATTTCATCGTGATAAGATTCATGGTAGGTACTGAGAGAGGAATACACTACCTGCATGCTGGAGGGCTGAGAATTATTGGCCATTTAACACAAACAGACCCTGCAAAGAAGAAATGGAATCATCAATCAGCACAAAAACAATTGAATCTTGAAGGCGTATTACATTGCTAAATTATAATGCCTTTGTGATACATGGTAAGAAAACCTTGTAGACAACAAGAATATTTTCCCAACAACATAGCATTTGACAGAGTTATACCTTCACTTCCTAGTTCTATTACAGGCTGATGATCATCAAGAAAAGCTAGCATTCTAACTGTTTCGATGCAATGTCAGGAAGAAAAAAAAAATGATTGAAGGAAGCCACTAAGCAAAATTAATTATTCATATTTTTGGACACATTTTATCCTTTAACCTCTACTCATTTACTGTAACTGTGCACTCTCCAGCTTAAGTTTCCATTTCGAACATAATGCTACACATAAACTAAAAGCCCTCATTTTCCTCATTGTATAAAAAAAAACATGCAGGGTCGGCAAGTAACAATAATAACAGTAAAAAGAATAACACATGTAGAATCGCTGCTCATGTATATCTACAGGAACTTTTCATCATGCAAAATATCATGTATATCTCCAGGAACTTTCATCATGCAAAATCATCTCGAACTCTCAACTGACACTGAAATTTCAAAAACGAAACAAACTCTCGATTGTTACAATGTCCATAAACACTTCACACAGATCAATCACGCTAGGCAATTAGTTTTGTAACTTCAATCCTATCAAAGCCTAATCGAAGATAGCCAATAATAACATTCATTCAAAGGAAAATAAAAGAATCAGAAATGTTCAATTCTATCAAAGTCTAATGGAAAACCTTAACCTAGGTTAGCCATTGCAACCTTAGAAGATAGCAACGAAACTTATCAAGATTCATTGCAACTGGAGAGATCGCTTTTGCGAGCAATCACAAAATTCGCAAGAATACGACGGGATAGAGAGCGAATAGGGATGAAAAACTCACAGGTGTTGCGGATAGGAATCAAAGGTCGAAGCTATTCGTCTGGCTGAGTTTGCAGAGATTTTGTTGTCGTTTCGAATCGAAACCCTATGGATTAGGGTTTAGGAGGAATTGCAACTACTGAACAATATAACTGGAAAAACCACAGTAAGAGTAAACAATCATGAGGAAGGCGAATGTAATAAAATAAATAAAAACATTATTTTTATATCTGTTAATTTATATTCACTTTGCTAATTTTTATATCGGCTTAATTTATATTTTCTCTTTGTAGTGTATACATTAGTTACTAATTATATTCTTATTAATATATTTTATTTTATTTTTGTACTTTTTTATATTTTATAGCTTTTTAAAAATTTTAATTAATTATTTATATACTCAATCTATCTATCTATGATATATACAATAATTGAAGGGAGTATAAAGAAAACTTTTGCCACGGGTGGTAATAAAAAACTTTTATTAAAAGATTTTGAAAAAAAATATTTATTAATTGACAACTGTTTAACGCAAATTTTATGTGTGTTAGGAATGTTGATTTTTTCTTTCCATGACAAAGTGAAGAGTGTGCATACCAATTTGAAATTAGAAGTTTAGAGCCAAATTTTTAATATTTACATGTCTTTATCGTCATATATCTTCAATTTCTCTACTTCTCTCCATATTTTCTACTTGTTCCTATTTCTATAATGTTTCATATGATTGCTTCATTACAAAATATAAGAAACGAAGAAGACAAACGGAAAAGAAATAAAAGTGATTATAAATTTTTGTCTTGCTTTTCTCTTCTTTTTTTTTTTTTAGACGCTACTTTTGTATTATTTATCAATTCGCGATTTGAGTTGCAGGCTCCATTCAACCCTTTCACATAGCCAACTATTTCTACAAACCCTCAATAATTGTACATTTACTTAACAAAATTTATATATTTAATATTTTAGTTGTTTGTACTTATTTTGATTTGAGTATCTCAAATAATATTCATAAATATGATATTATTGATTAATAATTTTATTATTTATTTTAACAATTTGCTTACAAGTAACAACCTAATTATTATTTTTCATATAATTGTGGTAATAAATTGATGAAACCTGAATTGACAAGGCACCCACTGAGTTAACTCAATTTTCTACAAGGATGACCAGGAGCATGACACAAAACTTTGGGCTATGTCAAATTCAATTAATAAACAGTGCTTCAAAGCTTCTTATACCTCAGAGGATTACCATGAGCAAAGCTCACATGATTGGACCTAAACACCAACTATTTTTCCTATTTTTTATTTCAGTAATTGTGATTTAATTAACATAAATTAGGCTTACCCACATTTTAACCTAACTTCTATAATACATCCTCATGTGTCACCTTTTCCACATGTGCTCACTTTTTGACCTAGTTTCTATGAAATGGACAACCTTGGCTAAACTTAGATTTATAAGCTTTTCTACATGTGTCTTACCTTTTATAAATCACATTGAATGAACAATAAAGAAACTTTACTTAAGTGAGTCTTAAGTGTTCTAAATTCTTATGAGTCTTATTCTTGTAAAGATGGTTGCAAGTAGCCCTCACTCTTAAAGCTTCCTCCACTAAGTGGTGTGAATTACCTCTCAACATGATCGGGAACAAGAGCTCCACCATTCACATAGAGTTCCACCAAAGTTGGAGCATTCATATAATATCTCTTAAGATTGGTATTCAAAGTACGTCCACTTAGATCCTCTATATGCCAAACATAATTTGGATCTACAAAGTCATCTAGTGTTGCCGCCATGCATGTAAACCATTTTGAGATTAATGCTTTAAAAACTTATATCCATACAACCTTGATTTCATGACAATAGCCATAAGTATTTACAACATATTTTCTCCATGATCTTCTTTGCACTTGATGACATCTCAATCCATGAATTCATGATATTTAAATCCCTTAACTTCTTCATTTTTTATTACTTAACTGATCCATATGACTTATGAAGAGAAAGATGTCTCGTTACAATAGATCCAATAAACATAATTAGAATAAATATTGATACAATATTAAAAAATAAGTTTAAACATAATTTATAAAACCACTTTATAAATAATGAATTGTCCATAAATAAGTTTTATTGAGTGAAGGTAAGTATTTAATGTTAGTACAACCGCACTCTAAAAACTTAAATTCATCTATAATTTTTATCTCTTCCAAAATTTTTACAATTTTTAATACTTTCACAATATTTTTCATTTACCATAAAAAATATTTCAATTAAAATAAGAAAAAAGAAAATCTATATTTAAAAATATAATGCCAAATTACGGAGAAAGTCACAATGAATGAAAGATTGAGATAACTCAAGATATTATTTAAGATTAAAATAGTAATAAATGTAGCATGTGAGTTTTAATTTATCCTGTTTATTATTTTTTTCATTTTATAAGATTCACTTCAAATTTCTTTTAAGGAATAATTTTAATAAATAAATAGAAGATTGATTTTGAGTCACTTTTTGTAAGTCTACAACGAATAAATGTTTTGACTATTTTTTTCCAATGAATCACTTTAAATATTCTAAGATATTCTCACAAATACAACTTTATCATTTCTTAAATTTAATTAACAAATTGTTGTACAACCATCTATTATCGCAAAAAATATCACAAAAAGTGAAAATTTTAAATGTGTAATTGAATAAAAAAACAAGGCCCATCATGCTTTGTTTGTCTATCATTTAAGGTTTTTTTTTCAAAAGGTCATCTCATGAAAAACACTAATTCGCATAATTATTTAAATACTTTTTAACGAACTCCATTCTTTCCTAAAAATTATTAAATCTTAATTTATTAGTAAATTAACTCATTATATATTTTTTATGAACTTTAACTAACAAAGAACGCGTTAAAAATATATACAAAGTTCAAGGGAAAGTAAAAAATCGTCAATAATAGTTGTACTACTTTTGAGTAATAATCAATAATGGTTGCACTACTTTTGAGTGACATGAATATTATCATAAATGGTAGTGTACGTGGAGATATAATTTTGCAATTTTGTTTCACTTAGTATATTATCTGAACTTATGCACTGAATGCTTCAAATTTAGAGACCTGTCAGAAAATATAAAATTTTGGTACTCAATTTTAACTACCTCCCTGTCAGAAGTTTAAGAAATATCTACAGAAATATAAACCATGTTTTGACCACAATTGCAGTCAGCTTTATAAATTCAATGCTCTTGCTTTGAGAAACGAAAATTTGTTCATCTGAATATAAACAAAAGTACAAAAGAAAAAACTGAGAGACTGCATACTCAATGTATTTCATGGCGCAATCCTAAGTGGGTCACGAGGGAAGAGCGATGTTTTGCGAATGTTATTGAGGCCACAGAAGAGCATCACAACACGTTCCAACCCTACTCCAAAACCACCATGTAGCGGTGCACCATATCTGGAAATTATCAAAATCAATTAGTTTTTGATAAACAACTTTTTACATGATATGAGAAAAGAGTGTGGAGGAGAAAAATAATACCTGAAAGCATCAATGTAGGTAGATATTGTCTTCACATCAATGCCGCAAGCTGCTGCACGTTGTTCCAAAAGTTCTGGCACATGAACACGCTGAGCTCCTGAAATTATCTCCTCACCTAAGGAACAAGGTAATTCAAAATCAGAACAGAAACAGAAACCACAACCATATCCAAGTCAGTTGGAGACGATTGTCATGTCAATGCAATTTATGACAAAACAACTTCTTGCCTACCTCGAATAAAGACATCAAACGAGTTGCTGTATGCTGGATTGTCATAGCAAGGCATGGTATAAAATGGCCTTACAGCCAAAGGATATCGATGAAGCATGTAGAACTCAGTGCCATACCTAAATACAATGGGAGCAAACTAGCTTAAATAACAGGTCACATTAAAAGATAATATTTTGCGGTAAAGAAGGACTTACTTCTCCAACACTAGTTGACCCAATTTCCTTTCCGCTTCAGTATTCAAGTCACCAAAAGGTTCAATTTCTACTCCAACATCCTACACATAGCAAAAACAAGCATACTGAAAACTTCAGTAATCATTGCGACATCC